>NC_051228.1:38696158-38716158 GCF_015220715.1 Pygocentrus nattereri
CAGAGATGAAAGAAGCAGAATGTTGCTCTAGGCTAGGTGTGTGTGTGTGTGTGTGTGTGTGTGTGTGTGTGTGTGTGTGTGTGTGTGTGTGTGTGTTTGTTCACGGAATGGCTTGCCAGAGGAAATTTCATCTGACTACTCAAAGGCCCAAAACATGCTTGAGGACTGAAAAACAACCAACTCTGCCGCAGCATCCCTCCATCCCTCCGCAGCACCGCAGGCGTGGAGGCTTCACTGGCCAACCTAAAAACCCCCCACAGCCCGACTTGCAGCTGACAGCTTTCAGGTTACAGCTCACCTTCCTGCCCACCACGGGGTCTGAGCAGCACTTACCAAGCAGCGAGCGCATGTTAAATGGCAGGTGTTTAACTCGACAGTGTACCAGCGCAGGATGTTAAGCCCAGACAAATTCAACACAAGTGTGTTAACCCTTTGCTGCATAATGTTGCCTCAGGGCAACAAACCCACATTCATCATTTTACAATGGCATGATACATATTTACTGACAAAAAAGGGTTATATGGAAATTACAAGTCTTAATAAGCCAATAAAATGGTTTTACCTAGTCGCCGTATCATTTATACATTATACACCATTATACACTCACCGGCCACTTTATTAGGTACCCCTTGCTAGTAAAAGGCTGGACCCCCTTTTTCCTTCAGAACTGTCTTAATTCTTCTTGTCAGACTTTCAACAAGGTGTTGGAAACGTTCCTCAGAGATTCTGGTTGGTTAATTGAGTTCCTGCTGCCTTTCTATCATCTGGAACCAGTCTGCCCATTCTCCTCTGACCTCTCACATCAACAAGGCATTTCCGTCCACACAACTGACCGCTCACTGGACGTTTCCTCTTTCTCTGACCGTTCTCTGTAAACCCTAGAGATGGTTGAGCGTGAAAATCCCAGCAGATCAGCAGTTTCTGAAATACTCAGACCAGCCCGTCTGGCACCAACAACCACGCCACGTTCAAAGCCCCTTAAATCCCCTTTCTTCCTCGTTCTGATGCTCGGTCTGCACTTCAGCAAGTCGTCTTGACCACCTCTACAGGCCTAAATGCAGTGAGCTGCAGCTGTGTGATTGGCTGATTAGCCATTTGTGTTAAAAAAGCGACTGAACAGTGGCCGGTGAGCATATATTTACCAAGTTGATGGTAAATTTATTTCATTTATTTGAAGAATGTACGCAGGTTTGTTGCCCTAAGGCAACATTATGCATTAGAGGTTTAAGTAGGACTGAAGTACGAGTTTACATGCAACTCAACAGATCCATGTAGAACCAACAACGCTCCCAGTCTACACGAAAAAAATGAAAACAGGGGACTATGTGCATGAAATACAAACTCCATTAAAAAGCTCTCAGCTCACCAGCCTGCTGTTCATCTCTCTGCTAGCAGCTAAAGTAACACCTGTCATATCAGAACACATAAATAACCCTCATCCTCCACCCGGAGACAGAAAGCATGAACATCACAGCTACAAACCCTCCAAACACACAGACAAGTGGGTAAGCCTGTCACGATCGTGGAAATGAGCTGATAATTAATTGTTATACGAATGATTATAAGTGGTCACATCATCCTCAGAAAGGAGGAAAAAGTTAACAAGAAACTCTTTCCCAAAACTACGAAGTGCACAGAGTGGATCCCAATAATCATATTACTGTGAAATCTAACAGCTGAGTAAAATAATCGCAGTCAGACGAATATGGAATATTGTGACCGGCCTGAAGGGGCAATACAGAGTAGCACTTGTACCCGTTCGTTAATCACTACGGCAACACTGTCCTTAGCCACAGTAAGAGCACCGTGGCTTGTGATACGTAAAGAAGCCCCCAAACTACAGTGAACCAACATCCACTCACAGCCTAACACAGGGGTCGCAACCCAAATGTTAAGAGTAATTTTTGTCAAGTTTCAAAAATAAATCAAAACACCTCCATTTTATACAAGTAACGTTTCGCCGTCTTGGCTGCAGCTGTGTCTCAGATTGTGCTGATGGTCTCGTATAGGCTAAAAATAAAATATAAATGAACAGACTTACTTTGCTCTGCTTTAAGCTTTAGTTTAGCTAAAGTGGCTTTTCTCGCATCTCCAGCAGGAAACTTTTACGCAAAGGTAGAACAGTTTCTGGTAAAATGTTTCTCAATGTTTGACTTTTCGTTCCTCAGCTTCTCGTTCTAATTTTCCCATTCCACCTTAAATGGTGCCTGAGGCGCCAGAAAGTAGCTAACTATGTAGCGAACCGTCACATCATTTAAGGTCGAACCAGAAAAACTGAACAAGAAGCTGGCGAATGGGAAACGACTTCAGCTTGGGGTCTTTTTAGTGTTTGTCAGTCTCTCGCTGTATCAGGAAACCAGCTGGAGTGACTATAAACACTAATGAGTCCATCTGTCTCCAGATTATCGATGTTCGTCTTAAATCTCTCTCTTTGCCGTTTCGTAGCTACTAGCTGGGCGAGGCTGTCGTCTGTGTTGCTATGGTGACCAGCCGTCTGCGCTGATCTTCAGGGTTAAAGGGTGAATCAGCAGTTCTACATTAACTCCAGCGTTTAAGCCCATTTACTGTTAAACTGTGTTGAAGGATCAGCAGAGCTTTATTTTACTGTAGAGGAGGATTATTTTATTATTACCTGCTGATCTGATTCAGCTGTGGAGCCACAACAGGGCAGCAGAAGAGCCGCAGGTTGCTGACCCCTGGACTAACCCATACAATCAAATGTAAAGAATCTTGGTGCCGTTTTTGACCCTGACTTTAGGGTCAAATCAACTCAAAGTAGCTTTTATCAACTTTCAAACAATCAAGCTTCTTCTGTCTTTTTAGAGCTTGGATAATTTATTTGTGCTTCCACTTCATCTTCAGAAAGATTACTGTCATTTTCTGTATTTCAGAATTAATACGTTTTACTCGGCTCATCCCGAGTTAATAATAATTTCTCATTCATCACGGTACAAACAGTGTAGATGTTCCCTCAAAGCTCCAGCAGTGTGTTTAAGGTCTGATTGTGGAGCTTAAATCAGTTCCTCCAGGTGAAAAGTTGGTATTTGTTCCTTTTCATAACCGAATGTTTTAAAACAGAGCAGTAGAGTAAAAGCCTGGAGGCGAGGCGAAGCGGGGTGTATGGAGTCAGTCCAGCCCAGTACAGTACATTTACGGAGATGGAGCTTTGAGGGTCCCACGCCAGAGACAGGAGGGTTACAGCTCAGTTTAAGGTGCTAGTATTTGTTTGAATGGGCTGGTGCTGGTCAGGGCTGTAGTCCACTCTTGCTTGTTTAATATGTTGGAAGGCATCCTGCAATCGCAATATGCAGCAATGTAACTGCAATATGGCGTTTCGTCCGTGTCCTGCAGGCTGAACTTAAACTAATGCAATACACTGGTAACTCTGCAGTGACAGGACACAGTGTGAAACACTACACCAGGGCATTTCTCCTTAATAACAACAGAAAACATCAAGCACTGCAGGCTAGGACACTGCAGAGCTTTCATCTGGACCCCCTTGTCTTACAGAGGGCATAGGGATGGCCAGGCACTGGACACACTGTCCAACTGCCCAGGAAACGAGTCATCTGGCCCTCCTTTACGTCTCTCTGTCTCAGTGCATTCTCGTTCTCTCTCTTTCTTGGCTCAGACAGGGGCTACAAAAAGTTCTCCAACACGGCCTCAGAGTCTTTTCATCTCCAAACCTCATTCAAGGTCACTGCGTCCAGCACACAAACAGACAGACATGCAGCCCATATATTTACGCATTCAGCCCAGAAGGTTCTCAATCAAAACATTAAAAACTCAACGCCACATGCCACCACGCCATGGACATCACATACTGCTCAAACATCTGGACATCCTTTCATATAGCGGAAGGTCATCAGCACGTCACCCAGAGCGCTTCCTTCCACAAACCCACACATATATAAGCAAACTCAAATCCTATGAACTCTGGACGACCGCAAGAGCTGATGCTTAGCACAGTAGGTGTTCCTCATGTGCCTTTGCATAGACGATCATATGGCAGCAAAGTCACACAATGACAGTGTGCAACAGAGACAGTAATGACACCCGGCTCGCTCTGAAGACTTCTGACAGGCACCTCTGGCTTTCATCTGACATGCATTAAAGTTACAGGCATAATTAGCGTCCTGCTTCATTAATCCTAAGCCGAGTACGAACTCTGGCCGAGGTCTCGAGAGGTCCCCTGGTGAAAGTCTGACTATGAGGCGGCACATATATTGTTCATTCATATATCAGATTTTCACTAATATCTATTTACTAATTATGTGTTTATTTATTTATTTACATCTATTTATTTTCTCCAACATCTATTTTTGTGAGGTTTACCCCAGTAGTATTTGAAAAAAAATGAAAAAAAGAGGGCTTGGGAAAAACAGGTAGACATCAAATCCAAATAAAAATCCAAAGACAGAAAGAAAAAAAATCATAAATCAGGCAACCAAATCCAAAGGGGCAGAGACAAACAGACAAAAGACAGTCGAAAAATTCCAGGCGGACAAAACGGCAACAAAACGAAGAAGCAACTCCTCGAAAAGCAACTCGTCTAAAAGCCCAACTAAATCTAACAAGTCACATGAGAACAGGTGTACAAGATTGGTATTCAGGGGAATGAGATCAATGACTGGAGCGCTGAGAAGTCATTGGTCATGTGATCCCCCAGAGGGCTCTGGGAGACTGAGTTCGTGAGAAGCTAATTAATTCAGATCTATTATTTAGGTAAACTGACTTGGCAAACAGGGAGCGTTGTGGTTGTATATTGATTGTTGGGCAAAACCACATGTTGCATGTAGGCTAGTGTAAAATGCAGAGGTCAACTGTCAGGGCCCTCTATGTCCCCAGAGGAGGCCTAAGATATTGAAAAATTGAGCAGCTCTAGTTTTATCTGATCACACAAATCTTAGCAAATAAAACATTTAAGCCTGCCTATTCAATGTGTACTGGAAGGTGAAGGGTTAAATTAAAGAAGCCGCTGTCTCCCACTAACAGAATCTGAGCCTATGGTCGGAACATAAGTGGGGGCTCGTCCGGGACGTGCATCAAGGCACCTTGTGGGCATTACAGGGCAGGTGGAGTTTCAGTGAAAGAAGCCAATTAACACCACGCTTGCCAGTTGACGGAATAAGACCTCATCGTGAAACCAGGTCCATCATAAAGTGATGCTGGATCAGTCATAAAACGATGCTGAAGCCTCCAGAAATCACACAGCACGCGTTAAGCTTGTCAACATGTATAGCTGAGCCAAGTGTCAGCAGGAAGGCAATCTCCAGCGACATGCACTTGAAGTCTGCTTCTGTCAGCGGCTCAAGAGAGGGCTGTAAAGAAAACCTAAGACCAAGGACAATTCAAAAGGCTAACAACAAGGACGGTGGGTGGCTGAGTAAGAGCGGGCGATGAAGGTGAGTACAGCCCACCCACATGCTTGTGATACTGAAATAGTAGCAATGCAACTTCAAGACTGCACAGAGAACAGCCCTTGGAAATGGAACTGCAGGAACACAAAAGGCTAAAGGCTACACATGGTAGGAATGATCAGCAAAAGGCTAAATGCCGATTATTTGAACCGATATGCTCAACCTCTGGACACAAACCAAAGCATGGATATACACTTCAGGCCTCAACAACCTGCTTTCACTCCCACATACCGCTGTACCTGTGATAAATTCTTTCTGGCTAGAGCAGCAAAATCACTGAAACCTGGTAAGAAACTGCCAATAACAGAGGAGACATCAAAAGGTAGCATCCTCTGAACATACGGAATCATGCAGAGGCAGACACTAGCTGCAAGGTGAGGCACTAGAGTTAGATGTGGGAAGAAAATGAGTTATTCTGAGTTACCCAAGGACCAATCATCATATGTGGTATCCATGGGAGGGCTGGAGCTCAACCGCAGAGCCATAATATTTTATTAGGTCCATTCTCTTTGATGAATTGCCCACCTTAAGTGCCATGGTGGAGGACAAAGATGTTTTAGTCCTAGTAAGATGCAGGGCACTCCTACAGTAGACCTGCCAACCTGTACACATGTTGCATAGCAGGTACACAGGTGACATCAAAGTACGCTGGTGCGATTTGATATTCTAAACGATGCAAAAAGCTGGCGAGGCTTTCTGAGTTCAACTATGCATGTGCAGCACTCAAGTCTTACGCTGATTTCACGTCATTCCACACCTCATTCCACAGTCGTACGAGGCCGAGAATGGCATAAAGCCACATAGACACTGCCTACGGTGCCAGTGAAAACGTCCGATTATCAGAACTGCATGACTTGTACTCCGATTTTAGCCCCGATTCTCAATCCGGCCGAGTCTCTGCTGGTCTGCAGCTGGAGAGAGAATGGAGTCGTGTGAGGGGCGCAGACTCAGACTTCTAGCCTCCTGATCGCGTTTCAAACCAGTCAGAGTTTATCAAACGTTTTAAACTTTTTAAACCTGGCTCGAGAAATCTAGTGTAAACTGGTCAACCACTCAATTTGAACAGATTCCCGCAACAGCCAATGAAAATAGAGAGCGCAAGAAGGAAATACAGCAAGTAAACAAAGAAAATTGGTGAAAAGTCTCTCGTGTGGAGCGAAGCTTTTTACTGAGCCGAGTTTAAGGCTCAATCGAGTTGATGTACATTTAAAACTCTAAGAAAGTGAGTCAGAGGGAAGTTATTCCCTCTGTTGTTGAAATCTGACCGAACTGGACTTTGATCTGATATTCAGCAGTCGACTGTATAAGACGCTGATATCCCTACTCGGATACTTCAGTAAACAGTATTTGGCACCGAGTCATGATTATGATGTTCTGGACGTTCGCTTGAGGAAATTTTCTCGAACTGGACCTCACTGAATTTTAATTAAAGAACCCTGCTGTAGTCCATCTGTTTCTCTGATACTCTGTTACCCTGTTCTTCAGTGGCCAGGACCCCCATGGACCCTCACAGAGCAGGAACTGTTTGGATGGTGGATCATTCTCAGCACTGCAGTGACACGGACACTGTGGTGGTGGTGGTGGGTTAGTGTGTGCTGCACTGCTTTACATCGTGTTCAATAACAACTGTACCACAGCCTCAACATCTCACCGTTCGATTAGGATCACATCACCCAAACGTTAAGAGCAACGTGAACAGGGCCCAAGTCGACTCGCAGCTTGGCAAGCAAAAGTGGTCATTCAACAGAGGCCAGGAGTTGAGGACTACTTGGGCAACCAGCAGAACAGTTACATGCATGAGCTCTTTTAGGAAAACCTGCAAATTTAGCTCCATCAGCGAATACTAAAGGTTGGTGTATTACGTTAGGAAAGAGGGAACGTTCATCTCTTATGGCTCGGCCCCATCCCACACACACATACATACATACATACACACTCCAGGGCCTGCAATAAGCCTATGAATAATCCAGACTCCGTCCGTTTGATTCGTCTGAGCCGTTTGAGCGAGCAGCAATCAGGGACAGTGGAGACTCTTGCAGCTTCACTCTGCCCATGAATAATTAAAGCACTCAGCCAGCAGCAGCCATGATGACTCGAGAGCGGATCAGAGGAGGTTAACTCACTGTGCTGGAACCATCCACGAGAAAGGGAGTACAGAGTGGGAGAGAGAGCAGCGAGTGGGAGACTAGAAAGACCAGAGAAATGAAGAGACAGAGGCAGAAACGCTTTACACCCTCGCCGAGTCCTCTATTTTTAATGTGGGGGTTTAATGAACCGAGTCGCTGCCCTTTTCAACCTTGTTTAGGAGCACAACACTATCACTGGCTGTGTTTACATGCCAAGATTTTCGCCGATCGGATTGAACACATTCCGGTTATAGAAGACGACCGAGGTGTTTATTCTCACTCTATTCAACAATCTGATGAAAATCTCCGTTTACATGCTCACTACAAGTAATCAGATCCAGAATCACCAATTAGTTACCAAGACAACCAGAGTGAGATGAGCAGCAGTGAGCAGTGATTGTGTTTTTAACTGCTTTAAAATGACGTCAGACTCAGGAAAACGTCCTTCACACGTCCTTATTAAAGAAGGCCGAGAGGAAGACGTCGTGTTCTGAGACGCATAAGCTGGACGTCCGTCCCACCGCCGTCTTTTAAAGATCAGAGCACAAAATTACGCCCAATTCCATTTCAGCCCTCGCCCATATTGTTCAAAATAATCCTCATAAGGATTCCAGCACTATGTGTGTTGGTTCTTGTAACTTTCAGACCCTTAAATCTGACCCTTAAGTATCTGCAAATCATTTCAGTGAATTTGCTGAACAGTCATTCGTCAGTCATACACATCAGCTCGCCAACACTGCAGGCCCTGATACGTGCCAGGGAGGACAGCGGAGTTCATAAGGACCTGGAGTCTGTCTCGACCCTCCAGATGATCGGAAAGCATTTTATTTACACCCACTCTGCTTTATTTCAACCACATGCGGAAAAATCAAGTCGGCAGCTTCAATTCCACCTACCGTTCCCTTTCAAAACGAGGCCACTAATTGGTTAGTCAATAACGACAAGCCGTGACGTGACCTATTAACTTCTTTCATCTACAAGCTCCTCGTCCTGACGGCCTGGCGGGGAAGGCTCCGGCTCTGAGAGCCCTGCCCCCACCGAGGTCAGCCGGCAATCAGTTCCCATCAATGCGTGGAGTGAAGAGGCTGTCCAATCAAAGGGCCGAAATAGCAGTTAACAAGGGAGAGACATCTCCGTCATGATTGCTGATGGGCCCGAGTGAGGGAGAACAAGGGCAAGACTCCTGGGGAGAAGGCTTCAGAGTGAGAGGGAGGAAAACTCTGTAAAGAAACTGCAGGAAGGTGCTATCAACATTGGAAGAAATGGGAATGCCTGGATGCACTGCAATCAGCTTTGATCCTCATCATGGATTATACTTCAGTAACAGACGCCTGGATTCCCAGACTGGACAGACACACACACCCCCACCAGATTTCAGCCTCCAAGAGGAATGCATCAACGAGAAGGTGTTAATGCAGGGAGATGTCACAGCCGTCACAAGAAATGAGTTCGCTTCCTGCTCAAGCTCGAATTCATTCCGGACTCCGGCCCCAGCGCCCCTGCTGAGGCACCTCGCCTTTGATTAGTTTCTGAGACAGCCGGGCCTCGAGATAGGAGCGAGGGTAAGGGCAGGCTAGTCTGGAAACAGAGACGCGTCATGCTGGAAATGACATTTTGTGGGGATCAAAATTGCAACCTGACTGTCGCCATTACAGAACAATCCGGCGGCAGAAGGTCTTGCTTTTATTCAGAGCTGCTCTCTAGGATTCAACAGGCAGTCCAGAAGGAACAGGTGTAAAGACTGAGGATTACTCTAGAACATTACCGCGACAGAATGTGGTAAATTAGGCTGCGCTCACATTACCGGGCTGAAGTGGCACAACTCTGATTTTTTTGCTCTAATGTGACTCAGTCCTGGTGTTTTCAGGGCTGTGTGGACACAAATCTGATCTTTTAAATCCGACCTGAGCCACTTTCATATGTGGTCCTAGACTGGATACGTATCAGATTCGTAGCCATGTGACTTTAATGTGATGCTCAGATCGGAACTCATGCGCCTTTCTCCCCATTGTGCTGCATCGTCGTTCAGCGTTACCATGGCAGCAGCATCGAACAGACGTTAAAGCCTGTAAATGATGAAAAAGCAGCTCATCTCACCTTTTTCTCCTTCGTCTCACTCTGATAATGAAGCTGAGTAGTCTGATATCACTTTTGTGATGAATTACATCACAATATGCTCTTCTGAGCACATCACAGACATCAGAGGACCTTGCATATATATCAAAAATGACCTATTATAGTGTCTATAAACCTGCAAAGGCAGTGTTAAAAGCAGCTGATTGGAGGGAGATCAGCCCATTGAGCCAATATCTCCTTTTATTCAATTATTTTTACTGTATTCTCCTGTTACATTTCACAGTGTGGTCTATTTCACCAAGTAAAAACATTTTGGTTCAGGTAAACCTAATTTTGTGGCACATTATTCTGGGATGTACATTAAAAACTGTAAACTAACTACAAAATATTTTTATTTGGCAACATAGTAAAACTAGAAATGAACAATATGAAAACAGATTTAGACTATATTTCCAAAAGTATTCACTCACCCATCCAAATCATTGCACTCAGGTGTTCCAGTCACTTCCATGGCCACAGGTGTATAAAGCCGAGCCCCTCGGCCTGCAGACTGCTTCTACAGACATTAGTGAAAGAATGGGTCGCTCTCAGGAGCTCAGTGAATTCCAGCGTGGTACCGTGATTGGAGTGACCAGTCACGCTTCTCCATCTGGCAATCCGATGGATGAGTCTGGGTTTGGCGGTTGCCAGGAGACGGTACTTCTCTGTGCATTGTGCTGAGTGTAAAGTTTGGTGGAGGGGGGATCATGCATCATGGATCATGGGTGTGTTTCAGGAGTTGGGCTCGGCCCCTTAGTTCCAGTGAAAGGAACAAGAGATTTTGGACAATTTCACGCTCCCAACTTTGTGGGAACAGTTTGGGGACGGCCCCTTCCTGTTCCAACATGACTGCACACCAGTGCACAAAGCAGGTCCATAAAGACGTGGATGAGCCAGTTTGGTGTGGAAGAACTTGACTGGCCTGCACAGAGTCCTGACCTCAACCCCATAGAACACCTTTGGGATGAATTAGAGTGGAGACTGAGCGCCAGGCCTTCTCGTCCAACATCAGCATCTGACCTCACAAATGCGCTTCTGGAAGAACGGTCAGAAATTCCCATAAACACACTCCTAACCCTTGTGGAAAGCCTTCCCAGAAGAGTTGAAGCTGCGTGTGAAGCCAGACGACTGAATACTTTTGGCAATATAGTGCACCCACTAAGCTACTTCAGTAAACAGTATATGGCACCGAATCACGAAGTTAGACGTTATGATGTTCCGGACCTTTGCTTGAGGAAATTTTATTTAACTAGACCTAATTGAATTTTAATTAAAGAACCCTCTGACACTGTATATAACATGTCTTACCTTTACAACAGTAAATATGAGAGTCACCTTAAATGGCCAACACAGCGTCAGAAAAAATGAATATTGTACAGGTAGCTTTTTGCCCCTCAAGACACAACGGACCATCAAAGGTACAATATCGTCCTTCAGTTCCACCTGTGTACCTTAAATGGGTCAACATATTAACATCGCATACACAGGCTCAAAAAGAAGGTCCAGCTCGATGTTTAGCATTAGTGTTATACATTACATTGATGAACACGATGAGAGTAGATCATTCACTTACATCAGAAGACACGTCCTTCACAAAAGGTCCACTCTTTCAACACACATCAATCATCAGATTCATGTTCTCACTCACAAGATTCATGTGAAGCGGTCCCAATCACAACTTATGTTATTAAACGTTCTTCCTCATGTTGCATGCTATTACACATTTCCAACACAGAGGTCTCCAAATCCCCAAATCTTACATAGTGTAGCTTTAACTTTTGAAAGATGAACTAAATTAAACAATAAGCAGTTAAAGAAAGGACTGGGCGTATGGAGTTAAAACAACTTAAAAGAATGTGACAAACAGAATATTCTACAATTACATCCCCTAACTGAAGCTACTGAAGACTTACCCTGAGGGTACCCTGAGAGGTACAGAGCTTTCTGGGCATCTACCCACAGCAGTGCCTAGTACAACAACCATAACATCTCTGGAGGTGAACATTTCACTGTAAACCCTCCAGCCAAACACCACTACATCCAATAAGATTCACTGTACAGTGAACGTCAGAAGACACCTTGCTTTGCAAGCTTTAAGATTTAAGTGACTAAATGTTAATGTGCTTGATTTGCTTGCAATCTTCTTCTTCTTCTTTCGGCTGCTCCCTTTAGGGGTCGCCACAGCGGATCATCTGCCTCCATCTTGCCCTATCCACTGCCTCCTCTACTTTCACACCAACCATCTCCATGTCCACCTTCACTACATCCATAAACCTTCTCTGAGGTCTACCTCTTCTCCTTCTACCCGGCAGCTCCATCTCCAACATTCTTTGCCCAATATATCCACTATTCCTCCTCAACACAGGTCCAAACCATCTCAACCTGGCCTCTCTGGCTTTATCTCCAAACTGCTCCACCTTCACCGTCCCTCTGATCTGCTCATTTCTAATCTTGTCCAACCTGGTCACTCCCAACGAAAATCTCAGCATCTTCATCTCCGCCACCTCCAGCTCAGCCTCCTGTCTTTTAGACAGAGCCACAGTCTTTTGCTTGCAATAAATTGACATATTTAATATGTTGCTGCATAAAGAGGTTTTACAAAACTGATGAATATGGCTTTTCTGTCTGGTTCCTCTTACCTTTGCTACCACACAGTATGGGACAGCAATCAAGACTACATGTACGTAACCACTGCATATAACATGTATAACCAGTGTGCACATCATGCCATAATTCTTTGGCACAAGAACCTTTTCCACTTTCCTCTACTGTAGTAAGCGCACATATGTCTTAACTTGTAACATATATATTTTATAAATGTGTTTACTTTATATCTTATATTTACATTTACATATTTGTACATATATTTATTTTGTTGAATTTAATTGTATATCGATATCTGCACCAAGATAAATCCTTTGCACACTTGGTACGCCTACAATAAAGACTGATGAGTCTTATATAGTGCAGCAATTTCACATATTTTATAAGATTCCAAGCGAGTTCTGAAAGTGAAATGTTTTCCTGTTCTTGCTCGAAATTTGATTTCAGCTATTCAACAGTTTCTTTTCTTTTTCAGACTCTTTTGTCATATTTTTCATTTCATAATGTGACAAATGTTCTCAGTGGTGACCGGTCTGGACTGCAGGCAGGTCAGTTTAGCACCTGGACTCTTAATACGGAGCAGTGCTGCTGTAATACATGCAGAATGTGGTTTTACATCGTCCTGCTGAAATAATCAAGGCCTTCCCTGAAAAAGACGTCGTCTGGATGTCAGCATTATTGGAGCCTTCGCAGATGAGCACGTCACCCAGGCCATGAGCACTAATGCCCCCTAAACCATCATGAACACTGGCTTTTGACCTGGGCACTGATAAGCTGAGTGGTCTTCAGCCCGGTGGACACAGTGTCCATGACTTCCTAAAGAATTTAAAATGTTGATCCGTCGGACCGCCGGACACTTTTCCACTTCCCCTCAGTCCATTTTAAATGAGCTCCGGCCCAGAGAAGGTGGCAGTGTTTCTGGATCCTGTTTATATTTGGGTTCTTCTTTGTGTTTTAGAGTTTAACAGCGTTTGTGGATGCAGTGATGAACTGTGTTCACAGACAGTGGTTTTCAGAAGTGTTTCTGAGCCCATGCAGTGATTTCCACTACAGAATCATGTCTGTTTTTAATGCAGCGCTGCCTGAGGGCCCAAAGATCACGGCCAGCAGATACTGGTGTTCAGCCTCGTCCCTCACAGACAGAGATTTCTCCAGATTCTCTGAGTCTCTTAATGTTATCATGTACTATAGATGATAAAAAGAAAAGGTTCTTTGCTGTTTTACGTTGAGAAACGTTCTTCTTGAGTTGTTGCTCTATTTGATGGTCCAGTCTTTCACAGAGTGGTGACCCCTCCTCATCTTTACTTCTGAAAGACTCCGCCTCTCTGAGATGCTCTTTATACCCAGTCATGTTACTGACCTGCTGCCAATCAACCACCAGGTGTTTTTTTTTTAGCATTACACAACTTTACCCGCCTTTTGTTCCCCCATCCCAATTTTTTCAGTTTCAACATTTCATATGTTGTCTTTGTACTATCTTCAACAAAATATAGGGTTTAAGGATTTACACGTCATGGCGTCCTAACTTTTTTAGAAATGGGGTTGTATAATAAACCTCTGCTGTGGTGTCAGTTTCTGTTGTTTAATAACTTTGCAGGTATTTTTACTTTATTGAAAACTAATCAATTCTTACCCTTCAACTTTCAAAAGAAGGCAAGGTGTCTCTAAAATGTGGACAGTGTACGGAGCAGAGCTGCTTGACAAGGACCATCCTGGTGGTCAGCTCAGATTCTTTACCTTGTACCCGGGTCCCAGCTGATGGATGGCGAAGATCTGTGCCGGGTTGAGCGCTTCACTGAAGACATAAACAGCTCCAAGCTGACCGCAGAACACCCGGTTGGCATCAGCCGTCTCTGACGAGCCCAGGAAACATTTATCATAACTCTGGAGGAGAGAGGAGGAGAATAAAAATACCAAGATTAAGGAGAGGAGGTGGTAGAGAGAGGAGATGTAACTGATAGCATCTGCTTATCAGGGCATCAGCGCTGCTTTATCAGAGGAGCCTTTTGAACCTGTTCACCTGCTCGCTCCTGATCACAGCTCCGTCTAATCTCACTCTTCATATCCTTTTATCACATCGAAGCACATGCAGTCCACACAGCACACAATGTAAAAGACATGCCTGTGGGCGTATACACACTCCCAACCTGCACGCACACACACACCGAGTCCAATCCATCATCTCTGCTGCTGCAGACTCTTTAGCTTTGCTTCTTTACTCTGTACTTACTTGTCTCTTCAGAGAGAAGCTCTTATCTATAGGGCCCTGCGAGGCAGGAGCAGGCTATACAAGGTGGTGATGAATAACTTTCATCTCTTATGATCATGGCCATTACTTATGTGCACTAGTAAAGTTTGCTTGCCTCTCCAGGGGGCATAATGCCTGACCACAGCAGCTTTGCCGTGTAGGATAATCTGAGAGTGGTGTTGTTTGGGGGGATGGGGGGACATTATGACCATCTGCCTAACACACTGTTGGCCCTACAACACCAAAGGAGCTCCGACCTGTTGAGCCATGGACTTTACAAGACCCCAGAAGACGCCCTCGCACACAAACATTAGCAGCAGATCCTTTAAGCCCAGTAAATTGTGAGGTGGAGCCGCCGTGGATCGGACTTCTTGCTCCAGCTCATCTGATAGACGTGTGATAGGATTTAGAACCAGGGGATTTGGAGGCCAAGGATTTCCGCACATTACGTGCAGACTGACAAGGTGCATTACCCTGCTGAAAAAGGCCACTGCCATCAGGGAATACCATTCCCATGAAGGAGTGTACTTGGTCCACAACACTGTTTAGGTAGGTGGCATGTGTCAAATTGACATCCATATGAATGCTTGGACTCGGGGTATCCCAGTAGAAAATTGCTCAGAGCATCACACTCCCTCCACTGGGCTGTCTTCGTCCCACACTGCACGGTGTTCCCATCACTTCACCATGTTAACGGCGCACATGGCACATTCCCAACTGTCTACGTGATGTAAAAGAAAACGGGAGGCACCCTTCTTCCAATGCTAAAAAGGTCCAGTTCAATTTTGTATCTTTTGACGGTAGACAGGGTTGAGCATGGACACTGATCGGTCTGTGGCTCCCGTAACCATCGTTAAATTTCAGTGCCAGTGTTCTTTCCCAATTTAGTTGTCAACCAATTCCACCCACTAGTTAGGACTCCCCCAATCACACGATACCACCAGTGTTAGGAGGGTGAAGCTACACAGGGTTCCCCCGAGACCTGTGAAGTGCCGCCGCATCTTTCTGATGCAATATCATTGGACAGCCATCCTACCCACCCAGAGACAGCGAGGCCAATTATGCTCTCTTGGACTCCCGGCCACAGATGGCTGTAGCATCACCAGGGATTGAACCTGCGGTCTCCTAATGACAGTCACCGCTTAAATGGCTGTGCCACTCGGGAGCCCACAGTAGTCTTCCTGTCATTTCAGACCAGCAGGGATAGTCTTCATTGCCCTCACGCGTTGAGCCATCAGAGCCCAACCACCACATAGTTTGTCCCTCCTTGGATAACAGTTGGTACCAGGAGCACCCCCCCCCCCTCCAGGCTTGCTGCAGACGCTCCGACTCAGGTGTCCCGTCATAACACTGCCCTCATCAAACTCACTCAGGTCTTCATGCCTGTCCATTTCTCCCACATCCAACACGTCAACTAAGGAAACCGACTGTTCACTTACAGTCTAATATCTCCCAGACCTTGACATGTCCTGCTGTCACAAGATAATCAACACTATTCTCTTCTTTGGTGGGTGCTCATAATGTTTTGACTCTTACTAATAAACTTGAGTTATTACGATCTGCCGGACACTGGAGTTAATTCGATAATTACAGTGATAATTTAACATTTACCAACTGTAAACGGCTCAGGATAAGAGCATTTATTTATATACAGTAAAATGTATGTAAACAGTAAACATCTGATTATGCAAGATCACATGGGCTGAAATCCAATACTTCTATAGTAGTGATTAAATTGATTCATTAATACTATGGAACCCAAAAATGATGCGTGACTTAATACCAAATTTAACACCTAATAAGTCAATAAATATGCCTGTTCTCAAACGTAGACGGCTGATTGGCTGTCTGAATTGTGCTCTGTATTCATGCATCGTTTCTTGATTAGAGGACTGATGTGGTCAGTATATATTAGGAATGAATGACAACTCATCAGCATTCAGCAAAACACCACCAGTCGAGTTACATGTTTAGTTGAAAATAAGTGATTACATCATTTACAGCAGGGGTGCCCAACACGTCAAGCGCACGGTGCACATTGGTAGTGCATCAACACTTTCTTACTGTTTCTGGTGGCAGGCAGGTCATTATGATTGACCGATGTGAAATGTGGCCACTGCCTCTTTATTTACTGCTTGCCTTAAGCTCAGCTGTGAGTTCACCTCTCTAGAAATCTAGAGAATCTTCATTTATCGGTTGCCAGTTCGTGTAGCGCCATTTCTGCTTGATCCTTTTGTAACCTACACTCGCTCTTTCAGAAGACGAGCACGAGACCTGCACAAAGAAAGCAAACACTTATCCCTTCCATGCAGAGCAGGAGGAGGACTGTTTACAGTGTCAAACTCCAAACGCATCTGCTTGATCTGCCAAGCAGCCGTCACACTTCCACAGTAGGGGAACGTCAGGAGGCATTTTCGAACTAAACACAGAAACGACGACGATGAATCTCCAACTAAAAGTGAACTCAGGAAGAAAAAAGTGGTCCAGACCACATAAATGTGGAGACACCATTCAGTGCAAATCAGAATAAGGCCAGGGAGATTTTTCAGTGGTTTTCTCTGTAATGCTATCAATACAGGCCACTGATGTGCATTAAAAACATGTGAACACCCACATACATGCAAACGAGGGGGCAGTGAGCACTCTTGCCAGTGGGCAGCCCTATCCACGGCACCTGAGGAGCAATTGGGGGTTAGGTCTCTTGCTCATGTGCACTTCAGTCATGGACTGTCAGCCGAGGGGATCGAACCGGCGACCTTCCAGTCACAGGGCTGGTTCACTGACCTCCAGCCCATGACTGCGCCGTAGATCTCAAGATCTCAAGCCATAAAAGTATGGGCTCTACAGGGAACACGTCATTTTTTTGGTGCACAATTTCATTTATTTGTTGACTTTAACACAGAAAAAGCATTAATGACTGGCTAGGAAAAGAGAGAGAGAGAGAAGCCTGTCAATCACGGCTGAAACACTTACATCATTGGTGTTGACGTGCCAGGCCATGTCGCCGTAGGACACCAACTGCCCATTCACATAGCAACGGATCTCGCTGTTCCTCCAGCGGTTGTAGATGTGCACGATGCTGATCATGTACCACTGCGGAAGAAAGGAGAGGAGGGATGGAGGGATGAAGGCAGGTGGAGGAAAAAAAGCACAGAGAGAAGATAACATCAGCGTTCTGAGGTCAGACAGCTCCAATAAAACGCCACACACGCTTTCACAAGGCTCAGACAGAGTTTATTCTCTGATGTTGTCAAGGTTGTCTGGATCGCAGAGCTCTGAAAGTCCTGACATTGGAAAGAACTTGATGAGCGAACGACGTGAGGGTAATCGTCGCATTCAGTGATGGACGAGCACCTGACCTCCTGAGAAGAAGCTTTTAAGGCCAACAGAGAAAAGACTGAGTGGTGCATTATTTCGAAGAACCTTCAGCCGACCATAATTTATTAGGAGGCTCTTCGTTTGGACGGGGCGAGATCTTTCTCTTAGAGTCTCGTCTCAAAGTGTTCAGAGATCTGTGTCTTCACTTCTTCCTATACTGTTATCGAGTAGCCTTGAAGCTGCCCCAGAGCAGAGCATTTGAGAGCTTTAGCACCATTTCAGGAAAAAATAACTCTAAAATTGGTCAATCAGCCAAAAGTATGCAGCTGCTTCAGTTTTGCACCGGGGTTTTGCAACAGGGTTAACGTAGCTCCAAGTAATGGAAGTTCTCATCAATATGCATTCCATACTTAGAGTCACGTAGCTCAAACCGCACAGAGCTGAGTGATCTCAAACAAATGCTTGTGCACCTGTTTAACTTTTTAGATATTTTTTGCATAGATCAGGGGTCACAACCCAAATGCTGGAAATCAATCTGCTTTGGGAGCTACTTTTAAGTCCATTTATAGAAGTTACCTTTTACCATGTTGGCTGTAAAAGTGTCTCAGTATGTGCTGATGTGACGTATAGGATAAAAATATAAGCGAAAAAAGACTTCGCTCTGCTTTAAGCTTCAGCTCAGCTACAGCCACTTTTCTCGCATCTCCGGCAGGAAACTTTTCCTTCAAACAGTTTCTTGTAAAAAAAAAAAACTTAAACGTCTCAACGTTCGACTGTTATGAGGCTGAAGTCGCTTATCATTCTCCAGCTTATTTTTTCCATTCCCATTCCCATTCCACCTTAAATGGAACACACCAGAATGTAACTGCCGCACCATTTAAGGTGGAACGGGAGAATTCAAACAAAAAGTTGGCGAAAGAGGAGCTGAAGCCTCATGAATTTATAGTGTTTGTCAGTTTCTTGTTGCAGATTAAACATATCAGGAAACCAGCTGGAGTGACTATAAACACTAATCAGTCCATCTGTCTCCAGATTATCGACGTCCGTTTTAAATCTCTCTCTTTGCCGTTTCGTAGCTACTAGCCGGGCGAGACTGTTGTCTGTGTTGCTATGGTGACCAGCCGTCTGCGCTGATCTTCAGGGTTAAAGGGTGAATCAGCAGTTCTACATTAACTCCAGCGTTTAAGACCATTTACTGTTAAACTGTGTTGAAGGATCAGCAGAGCTTTATTTTACTGTAGAGGAGGATTATTTTATTATTACCTACTGATCTGATTCAGCTGTGGAGCCACGACAGGGCAGCAGAAGAGCTGCATGTTGACGTTACGTGACCTAGATGGAACTAATCTTACGAACTAAATATGATCTTGCTACAGGAACATCTGATGAGAAACATAAGGAATTTTAGGAGGGTGATTTTTAGGGTGGGAAAAAAAGCTGAGTGTGAAATTTCTAAAGAAATCCAACGCCCTGTGAAACAGGAGCTCAAAATAGGTGGCGTTAAAACAGGAACAGGGGCGATATGTACCCGTGCTTCGGACAGATACATCACCAAAACAAGCTTTTAACAAGCTGTGCTCAGGTGTCTGCTCTTGTTAGGAGATCAAATCTGGTCCTGTAAGATTTTCTAGACTTGCTGGTCTGTTTTTTTTTTTTTGTTGCTGTCATCAATGATTGTCTCTTCCAAAAGTTGAGAAAAACACAGACAAAACTGCCAAGATGTCTGACTGTTTTTAGACATGCAACACTGCCCATCAAACACTGCCTGGTGCCCTGTCCAGGGTGTATCCTTGGGCCTTCCGTCCATTGACTGCTGGGATAGGCTCCAGCATATCTCTGCGACCCAGAAGGATAAGCGGTTTAGAAAATGTGTACATGCTATTTATATCAAAAAATAAAGAAAACATTCGCAATTTAAAACATAATCGCAATATTCAACAAAAAAACGCAATTAGGCTGCGTCCACGCAGGTAAAAGAGGCCCAAATCTGATTGTTTTTGTTTGTCTGTTGATCATCAGATGATCTTGTAAATGTGGTCTGATCTGTGACAGTCTGAACAGATCAGCTCCTAAACCGAGCCGCAAAAGAACGGAGCGTCACGGCTCATCCAGAGGTAAACAATCACAACCGCCAACGAACGCCAGCCGCTCCCGGAGGATCAGCTTCAT
>NC_051228.1:38721158-38788658 GCF_015220715.1 Pygocentrus nattereri
GGAAAGTTTCAGTCCGTTCTGCATGAGCGTCGCGTCACAGTGAGAGTTTATACCGGTCAACACGGCGGAGCAGAAGCTGGTCTGCAGAGGAGACGAAGTTCATGCTCTGATCTTTAAAAGACGGCGGCGGGACGGACGTCCAGCTTATGCGTCTCAGAGCACGACGTCTTCCTCTCGGCCTTCTTTAATAAGGACGTGTGAAGGACGTTTTCCTGAGTCTGACGTCATTTTAAAGCAGTTAAAAACACAATCACTGCTCACTGCTGCTCATCTCACTCTGACTGGACTCACGTGATGCTGGTTGTCATGGTAACGTTTACACTAAGCTGTTCTCTACGCATGAGCATCATTTTGGATCGGATTACTTGTAGTGAGCACGTAAACGAAGATTTTCCATCAGGTTGTTGAACAGAGTGATAATAAACACCTCACTCTGAACCAGTAATTGGAATGTCTTCAGTCGGTTTGGCAAAACTCTTTGCATGTAAACGCAGACACTGATTCACCCACCACTGTAAGTCATTCTAGAGAAGAGTTTCTGCTAAAAATGGAAATATTTGATGAGCTGAACTGCTATTTCAATGTAATGAATCTTCCCACTGACTTTATTTTAAAAAGCAAAAAAGTAAAATGATCAGGTTTTAGTATCAGAATCAGCCACAACAAGGTATTAATTAGCGGTTAGTGGCCTAGAAATTACACTAGGGCAGTCGTGGGCTGGAGGTCAGGGAACCTGCCCTGTGACCGGAAGGTCGCCGGTTCGATCCCCTCGGCTGACGGACCATGACTGAAGTGCCCTTGAACAAGACACCTAACCCCCAACTGCTCCCCGGGCGCCGTGGATAGGGCTGCCCACCACTCCGGGCAAGTGTGCTCACTGCCCCCTAGTGTGTGTGTTCACTAGTGTGCATGTATGTGTGCAGTGATGGTTGTTAATTTTATTCTAATTCTTATTAATTTATTTACCGTTTTTGTGACAGCAACGTTGGTAGGAGACTTTTCTGCATCTGGCTGGTGAAAATGAATAACTGTCTGTTCATTCAACAAGAAGCAGCACTTTTCCAGGCTGAGTGAGGAGTGAAATGGCAATGTGCTCCTCAGAACAGTTCAAGGTTCTGACCCATGCTGAAATCAGCGTGTAATCCCGTTTCCCAAACACAGCGCTGGGTCCAGAACCTCCCTGCCCTGTTCAACCTCTTCCTTTACTGTGATTTTCCCTTCACATCACTGCCAGCAGCTCTGCTGTCTTTCCACCCAGGATGACTCAGCAGTAATACAGCATGAAGTCATCCTCTGCTCTTTTCATTTTGCGATCGGGACAGGTTTGGAAGACTGTTTTTCCAAAAGGAATGACATGTTTTTCTTCCTTTATTAACCCCTCAGCGGAGCAGGATTCATCAGGGCTGCCGGCTGTAATCACGGGCTTTCAAACAGACATGGCTGCTTGTGTTTGGCCGCATGCAGCAGCAGTGTTTGCAGAGGGAGCTGGGCTGCGTCGATAAGGCGATGGCTTATCAGGACCCAGGTCTGCGCTATTCTCTCACTCTGCTGCGCTGCATTCACCGCAGCAACACACATGAAACGGGATTACGCGCTGAATCCAGCACCGTCTCAGACTCGGAGACAGACCGTTCTAAAGAAGAGTAGAAAAAAAAAACCCCACTCCTCGTTCGGCTAGCTGCTTATTTTTGAAGGAAAGGTTTGTCAATAAATAAATAAATAAATAAATAAATAAATACAGTACTGTGCGAAAGTTTTAGGCATCTAAGCAAATTTTAAAACAATTTTTTGACCAATGTACCTCAGCAGTGAGTTTATCACAATATACATTAGAATAAAGTCGTATTCATAATTCAGATAAACAGAAAAACAATAAAAAGTAACAAGAATTTCTCGGGTCCATATTTTTCCTGGACACCTTCACAGCCGCCACAGAGACTCGTTAATATCATCAATGACATCATGAGCTCAATTTACTGAGCACTGATTGGTCAAACCAGGAGCTGCTTTTTAACTACATATAATACTGGACTTCCTCGAGGAGCGGCTTGGAGATGGGTCAACAAACAAAATAACATCCAGAACATCACTGTTTATTATTTATATATATATAAAATCAATATTAATTAATATTCTATACATTTTGTTTATTCAAATATTAACACTTTTCTCAGCAAACAAACACAAACTACACAAATAAACAGATTCTGAAAATGCGCCTTGGGTGCCAAGACTTTCGCACAGTACTGTATATAAAGAAACAAAAAAATCCACCGTGCCAGATTTCGCACAGAACAACCAATGTTCACATTTTTGAATAATGTAATAGTCAAAAACATTTTTAAAATAATAATAAATAGTGAATTAGGAAATAGTACATGAGTAAAATCGATTTCTGATATGCAAATGAGCTCTATAACCGTATACGTCATTGTTTTAAAGAACCACTAGAGTGCAGTGCAGAGCCTGCATCTTATGTTTTGGTCGAAGTTTCTTACTGTACGTCTACGTTAGCAGGCGAGAGTGACCGGTGACCGGTGACCAGTCCATGCGCTGTGTGATACGCTGGCAGGGCCACAAGCAGCAAATGCAGCTGAAATGTTCAACTTCATGTAGATGAACAACGACATGGTGCAGTGACAGTTTAAATGACAGAGGGGCTCCGAGGGTCCCAGCCTCCACTCTCTGACCCTTTGTTCCTAATCCTGACATTAGCCTCGTTTACATGCAGCCTGGTAATCCGTTAATAATCCGACTAATAACCCAATCGGAATAGTCTAGTCTGATTGAGGCCATTTGGAACACATTTTCTACCCGATTGAACGAGGTGGGTGATCCTCTAAATAACCCGTTAAATAGAAGAATAATATCCGTGTAAACTCCTGTATCCGATTACATTCCCTATCGGAAAGTTTCAGTCCGTTCTGCATGAGCGTCGCGTCACAGTGAGAGTTTCTACCGTTCAACACGGCGGAGCAGAAACTGGTCTGCAGAGGAGACGAAGTTCATGCTCTGATCTTTAAAAGACGGCGGTGGGACGGACGTCCAGCTTATGTGTCTCAGAGCACGACGTCTTCCTCTCGGCCTTCTTTAATAAGGACGTGTGAAGGACGTTTTCCTGAGTCTGACGTCATTTTAAAGCAGTTAAATACACAATCACTGCTCACTGCTGCTCATCTCACGCTGACATCAGACACTGATTATAAGTCGCTGCTGTCGGAACAAAACCTCGTATCTCCGTTTTTGGCATAATTTGAAAGCACCTATTGTCCTATACATTGTGTGTTAACTGTATAATGAATGGACCAAAAGAAATGACCCTTTTTTCAAATTACTTGGAAAAAATTCTGGTTCCATTGACTTGCATTAAAAGTAAAGTAGGTTATTTCCTTCTCCTGTACAGTTACAATTTTGGAGATTTTGATGGAGGTTTTGATCCAAAAACAGCGAGATATATATATATATATATATATATATATATATATATATATATATATATATATATATATATATATATATATATATTACACACACACATATGCAGCAGATATAGCACACAGAAAAGCAAAGATAAATAAATGAAGACTTCAGATCTGCTGATTTTCTCAGTATAAATTCAAGCCACATAACCTACTTTGGATTTGTGGTCTGGGTCTAAATTGGATGTAACAGTAGGTCCCAAATCAGCCCTCAGGGACACCCAGACGACATCCAGACCAACTCTCATCACAGAGGCAGAGTCCAAATGTGGAAGGAACCGTTAGTGAACCACTGTAATGTCAAGATGCTGAGTGGTGTGTCTGTTTCTGTGCTGCCCAGTCTGGACGGCTGGTATTATTTGAAGAATTTCTGAATAATGCCTTATAAATCTGAACATCGAATCTGATGGAAAAGCCCATTTCTACTTAGTTTAATGCTGGAGCTTTGAGGCTAACGCTAAACCACATCCACAGCTTCATTAACATAAAACATCTTCAGTTCGAACATTTAAGATTAACAGTCATTTATAAATAAAAACAATTGTAATCTAGCATCTTTATGCCTGGTTGTCTCACGTGGCTGCCTACAGTTTTTAGTTTTAGTGAAGTTTTAGTCATTTATATTCTCGCGTTATATGCGACGTCAGGGAGCGACTGCGCTGCACGACGTCTTCGGGTTGCGGTGCTTTGTGAATGATTCACCTGCAAGACGTGACAGAAGCCGAGAGATGAGACACACACAGCCCTTTAATTCAGCGCTTTCGCTCCAGGTTTGGAGCCGCTGCACTGTATAATTCAGTGTGTTTCTCTGCTGTTCACACCTCATTCAGCTCCAGAAGGGATTAATCAGGAATTTTAATAATAATATCAGGAATTTTAACCAGGAAACCACAGTTACGCAGTGCCGGGGTTTCAGGACTGGAGCTGAACTCTGATTTACAGAATCATGTCTGTCGAAACACGACGTCGTTTTCCATCCAACGACATTCAGACTGATATTTAATGCTTATGTTCCTCCAATCAAACGACATTTAAATCAGAAACAGAGAGTAAAGGTCTGCAGCTCCGTTAGGGGGACGACTGTTCATCTCTCGGCTGTTGACATCAGCTAAAGTTCTCTAAAGGCCAGCATTGATCACGTCTGTGTTAATGAGCTGATGTCTTGATGTTTTGAAGGGCAGTCGTGGGCTGGAGGTCAGAGAACTGGCCCTGTGACTGGAAGGTCACTGGTTCGATCCACAGAGCTGACAGTCCATGACTGAAGTGCCCTTGAGCAAGACGCCTAACCCCCAATTGCTCCCCAGGCGCCGTGGATAGGGCTGCCCACCACTCCGGGCAAGTGTGCTCACTGCCCCCTAGTGTGTGTGTTCACTAGTGTGTGCATGTGGGTGTTTCACTGCACGGATGGGTTAAATGTGGAGGGCTAATTCCACAGTGTGTAAACAAACACAGTGACAAATGGTTCAAAATTCGATTTTGTTTCCCTCCTATGGTGAGTTTTTCCTCCTCTTTATGCAGCACCATGGGATCCTTTACCCACCCTGACGTGAAGAGCCGGTGGGCTTCTGTGCTTTTAAATGCTGTGAGAGACCCTCCAGAACAAGGAGAGGGGCTGAGTATGAGATAAATATGCCAGGAAAACACAGGTGGGTCCAGGAGTTCAGGGAGAAACTGTGTAAGGATTACAGCCCATTTTATCTTGTCCTGGTAACATTTAGTAAAGTCGTTTTTACAGGCATTAAACATTCGGCGTTAAAGGTTAAGGTAACATTTGAGAGACTTCTAAGATTTCGTCGACTATTGATTTCCAGCCTTGCAGCTACAGAAGCTAAATTTGGACGCTGAACATGTTTCGGCTGACTGACCACATGTGGGGTGCATCATGACAGCTTTTTCAGCAAACTGTTCCTTTAAATGCGCAGGATGTGTCTTATTCACCTTCAAGTGGATGCAGAAACAGAACCTGCAGGGTCACAATGCTGAGGAAAAAATAGGAAATAAAGGGAAATGAGGACACCTTGATCTGTGTATACGCCATAGGAAAGCTGCGGGGGGGCGGTGGGGTAGAGGGGGCAACTCACACCAACAAGCTAACATTCTTGTAGTTATGAATGATGCTCCTCACATTTCACACAGGCCATATTCAGCCTTTACAATCACACACAACGTTGAGAACGTCCGGAATTCACCCGGGAGACTGTTTCATTTTCCCCAGTAGAGTGCTTCCACGGTGAGGCTACACTTTCACTGTAATTTATCTGTATCTAATTTTAAACTGCTTGTTCAACACAGGAACACTCGAGCGACCTCTGCACTGCACTGCACTGCACAAGAACAATCTTCATCAGACCTGAACAGAAACCAGCCTAAACAGCCTTGAACAGCACTGAACTGAATCTACCTGTAACTGCTTTTAAGCTCTTTCCAGTCTGTGAAACCTGAAAATCCACCGTGCTGTCTTTAAATAAATGCCACCATTGTGATATTTGGCACTTCGCGTTAATGAAGCCATTTCCGTTTTGTCTGAAAGCGGCGAAAGCCGGCGTTTCGACGTTTTGTGCAGGAAACGGTGTAATTAAATCAAAAGGTCAGACCTAATGAGGCTCCTCATCGCAGGCTGACGAGGGGCCCCCGGCGTCTCACGGCAGTTTGTTTCTGGAATGAACGCTGCGTCCAGCTTAGCGGCTCCTTGTGACATTTATCTATTCACATATTTACCTACTGCGCCCTCCAGGGCTCCTTCCAGCGCAGGAGTTTTTCTTAGTAACGTGCGATGTAGGCCACTGAGCAAAATTAGCCATGCCCCCCCCCCCCCGGGGCCGAGCCGAGAGAGAGAGAGAGAGAGAGAGAGAGAGAGAGAGAGAGAGAGAGACAGACAGAGAGAGAGAGCGTGAGAGCGTGAGAGAGAGAGAGAGAGAGAGAGAGAGAGAGAGAGAGAGAGAGTGCGAGAGAGAGAGAGAGAGAGAGAGAGAGAGACAGAGAGAGAGAGAGAGAGAGAGAGAGAGAGAGAGAGAGAGAGAGAGAGAGAGAGACAGAGAGAGAGAGAGAGAGAGAGAGAGAGAGAGAGAGAGAGAGACAGAGAGAGAGAGAGAGAGAGAGAGAGAGAGAGAGAGAGAGAGCGAGAGAGAGAGAGAGAGAGCGAGAGTGAGAGAGAGAGAGCGAGAGAGAGAGAGAGAGAGAGAGAGAGAGCGAGCGAGAGAGAGCGAGCGAGAGAGAGCGAGCGAGAGAGAGAGAGAGAGAGAGAGAGAGACCGCTCCCACCAAAAAGCGAAGCAGCTTACTTTCCTGCAAGCCCCTGCGTTCTTCCAGGTTTAGACTCCTGAAGTCGCAGGTGTTTGGTAGGAAGTGCTGTGACAAAGACTCGGGCTGGGTATCGTTTGAAAACATTCAATACCGATACAATACGTCCAATACAGTACTGATATCAAAACAATACTTTTTTGATAACTCTTTTCTAATTGTGATAAAAACAAAAACAGGAATAATTATTATAATGATTTACTTTTCTACAGCATTCCAGGCAGATATTGGCATGTTTGATGGCTGATCTCTGGATGGCATTATTTTTATTATTATTTATTATTATTATAAACATTATTGTAACCACAGCTACAGGTCTGCCGTAACAGGGATAAAACAAATGATCTATCCCACGTGTCCCAACTAAATCAGGGAGACTCAACGTTCCAAAAGGGCTGAGATCCTTTAAAAATAAAACCGTTTACGGCTCTTCTTCCCTCCTCTCAACTGACCCAACTGCTACAGTGAAAGGGGTCGTTTCTCTGTGAGCAGCTGCGCTAGCGGAGTAGAGCTGGTATCACCAGCCCAAGCGCTGCCAAAGCCCTCAGCACCAACATGAGAACAACACGGAAGTTAATAGGGCTCATTTATCAACCCTACGAAACGAGTTATAACAACGTTACAGATATGTTCATATGTTCAACTGTCCGAGCCCCCATGAGCGTCACCAGTGGAAAAACTCCCGAGGAGCAACAGGAAGAAACCTTGGGAGGAACCAAGACTCCAAAGGGGAACCCATCATACCTAATTAGGTAGTTTGAGATTATAGAGCAGCAGCAGCAGCATCAACCTACTTGATGGTATTTTATCACTGGAAACTCTGGCGTCTGTGTGTGGTTGTAATATATTTAGCCCAGATTCTCCGGCGGCGACACAGTGCTGCTCCTCATGCAGTGGAAAATCCCGTTTTCTTGGCAGATATTAGTTCCATGAGTAATCAAACGTTTCACCAGATTTGACGTCTTACCCGTTTTGGAAGCCAATATCTTAAGGCACCTGGAACTGTCCTTAGAAACCTTCTCGAAGTAAAGCCAGGCTTTCGAGCTGCGTCAGGGAGCCAGTCGCGTTTCATGATTCTTTTCTTTGCATCAGTACCAAGATCGCTCCAACAGTCCCTCATGATTTGCATTTTAACGGAAATAGGCACCCAATGTTTTGAGACTTTTACTCGATAGTGCCAAGATGCTTCGGTCAGCGCCTTTCGGGCATCCAGCCCTAGTTCTGAGATCAGCTTCGCATTTATGGTAATGGAGAAAAGCTGTGACAGAACCGTGTGCTGGTGTGGGGTCAGCAGATTAAGTGTAATATGTTTACTCACCAGTACAGGTAGGGCTTGTCCTTGTCTACGTTGATATTGTTGAGAGGGTCCATACGGAACCATGTGTTGAAGGTGAAACCGCTCTGGTAAGGCCACTTAGCAATGGGAGGCAAAGCGATGGCCTAGCAAGAGAAAACATTACACAAACAATCTAATCAAGTCCAAAACCAACAGACGTCCATAACGGTCAGTCACAGCATCAGAAAACACAATATGGAGCTCCTGGAAGGTAAATGTAAGTGCTGACCTCATCAACTGGAGATCGGGAGTTTGACTGAAGACCTGGAGTTTCCTCATTATCTGATTACTGTCTGACTCACGTAGACCTGGAGTTTCCCCATTATCTGATTACTGTCTGACTCCTGTAGACCTGGAGTTTCCCCATTATCTGATTACTGTCTGAATCCTGTAGACCTGGAGTTTCCCCATTATCTGATTACTGTCTGACTCCTGTAGACCTGGAGTTTCCCCGTTATCTGATTACTGTCTGACTCCTGTAGACCTGGAGTTTCCCCATTATCTGATTACTGTCTGACTCCTGTAGACCTGGAGTTTCCCCATTATCTGATTACTGTCTGACTCCTGTAGACCTGGAGTTTCTCCATTATCTGATTACTGTCTGACTCATGTAGACCTGGAGTTTCCCCATTATCTGATTACTGTCTGACTCCTGTAGACCTGGAGTTTCCCCATTATCTGATTACTGCCTGACTCCTGTAGACCTGGAGTTTCCCCATTATCTGATTACTGTCTGACTCCTGTAGACCTGGAGTTTCCCCATTATCTGATTACTGTCTGACTCCTGTAGACCTGGAGTTTCCCCATTATCTGATTACTGTCTGACTCCTGTAGACCCGGAGTTTCCCCATTATCTGATTACTGTCTGACTCCTGTAGACCTGGAGTTTCCCCATTATCTGATTACTGTCTGACTCATGTAGACCTGGAGTTTCCCCATTATCTGATTACTGTCTGACTCCTGTAGACCTGGAGTTTCCCCATTATCTAATTACCGTCTGACTCCTGTAGACCTGGAGTTTCCCCATTATCTGATTACCGTCTGACTCCTGTAGACCTGGAGTTATCCCATTATCTGATTACCGACTGACTCCTGTAGACCTGGAGTTTCCCCATTATCTGTTTACCGTCTGACTCCTGTAGACCTGGAGTTTCCCCATTATCTGATTACCGTCTGACTCCTGTAGACCTGGAGTTTCCCCATTATCTGATTACTGTCTGACTCCTGTAGACCTGGAGTTTCCCCATTATCTGATTACTGTCTGACTCCTGTAGACCTGGAGTTTCCCCATTATCTGTTTACCGTCTGACTCCTGTAGACCTGGAGTTTCCCCATTATCTGATTACCGTCTGACTCCTGTAGACCTGGAGTTTCTCCATTATCTGATTACCGTCTGACTCCTGTAGACCTGGAGTTTCCCCGTTATCTGATTACTGTCTGACTCCTGTAGACCTGGAGTTTCCCCGTTATCTGATTACTGTCTGACTCCTGTAGACCTGGAGTTTCCCCATTATCTGATTACTGTCTGACTCCTGTAGACCTGGAGTTTCCCCATTATCTGATTACTGTCTGACTCCTGTAGACCTGGAGTTTCCCCATTATCTGATTACTGTCTGACTCCTGTAGACCTGGAGTTTCCCCATTATCTGATTACTGTCTGACTCCTGTAGACCTGGAGTTTCCCCATTATCTGATTACTGTCTGACTCCTGTAGACCTGGAGTTTCCCCATTATCTGATTACTGTCTGACTCTTGTAGACCTGGAGTTTCCCCTTATCTGATTACTGTCTGACTCCTGTAGACCTGGAGTTTCCCCATTATCTGATTACTGTCTGACTCCTGTAGACCTGGAGTTTCCCCGTTATCTGATTACTGTCTGACTCGTGTAGACCTGGAGTTTCCCCATTATCTGATTACTGTCTGACTCGTGTAGACCTGGAGTTTCCCCATTATCTGATTACTGTCTGACTCCTGTAGACCTGGAGTTTCCCCATTATCTGATTACTGTCTGACTCCTGTAGACCTGGAGTTTCCCCATTATCTGATTACTGTCTGACTCCTGTAGACCTGGAGTTTCCCCGTTATCTGATTACTGTCTGACTCCTGTAGACCTGGAGTTTCCCCGTTATCTGATTACTGTCTGACTCCTGTAGACCTGGAGTTTCCCCATTATCTGATTACTGTCTGACTCATGTAGACCTGGAGTTTCCCCATTATCTGATTACTGTCTGACTCCTGTAGACCTGGAGTTTCCCCTTATCTGATTACGGTCATTACCTGATTACTCAAGTGCATGTAAACATGTAGATCTGACCAAATCTGATTTTCTGCAGTGACCGGATTATTGAGTGCATGTAAACGCACACAGTGAAACAAAAGATGGGGCATACTTGTGGGTGGAGTTTCCCCCAAACTAAAATTTTGTTGATTAACAGAAACTACGAATGTGAAACTGGATCTCTTTTGGACAAACTGGGCCAAATTTTAGTGACAAATATGATTTGATCCGGATGTGAAACAGGTTTTAGTGCAAGGTGCACAGAGTCATGTCACTTTGTGGGTTCCTACTGTTCCATTATTTGAGTTCAAGAGACACTCAAGAACGACAATGACATCATTCAGTTAAGCACCGTTTTACTAAAACAGGCATGAAATTGAAGTTTTAAATATAAATTATATTGGCTGATATTATTGGCTGTGAGAACTTTGATTCCCTTATCACTGCCAAAATCATCGACGACAGGCCATCAGAAAACACACCAGCAAGTCTATCTGAGATGACTTAACAACTTAATCCAGCTTGAGGTGAGATGCTTCTCAGAACACATAGATCTCCATTAGTCATTAGCTAAATTATCCTCACAGCTCCAGTGCACTGAACTACTTTAAAAACGCCTTAAAAGCACTAGAGGACACTACATAGTGGTGCTATAAGCTGCTATTCTTCCCTTCACATTAATCAGCTCCAACAACAGAGGGCAACTGCGGCTGGTTCTAGACCGGTTTCACGCTGTGGAGATGGAGCTTGAGCAGCGCTAGACTGACTACAGAACAGAGGAGCGAGAGCCTCACCGCCGCACTGCGTCCGGGGAAGTTGAAGAAGGTATCTGGGCCGTGTCTCTGAGGCATCTGGTTCAGGACAGACAGCAGCTTGATGGCGTGCCTCGGCTACCGCCGGCCAACCAGCGGGACGGCCACAGACAGGAAGACAGATAAAGAAATAAAAAAAAAAAAAAACAGGAAAAGATTGTTTTAGAGAGCCATTAGGAGGGGAATGGGGTAATAAGAGAGACGGCAAAATGAAATTAAAAAAAGATGAAGGAACGGCGCAAACAGGATGCAGAGAGAAGGGCAAAATGGTCAGAACAAATAACGAGGGCAGGAGGAGAGAGAGAGAGAGAGAGAGAGAGAGAGAGAGAGAGGGGGAGGATGAAAGGAGAAAAAGGGATGTATATATATATATATATATATATATATAGCTGTTGTGTTGCCTCATATATCAAAAAACGGTAACTATACAGGAGAAGGAAAAAACATACTTTACTTTTAATGTAAGTCAATGGAACCAGAATTATATCCAAGTCATTGTGGGCAGTTTCTTTTAGTCCATTCATCATGAAATTTACACACAAAGTAAAGTACTACAGGTATTTTCAGATTATGCCAAAAACTGAAAAACGTCAAAAACGGAGATACAAGGTTTTCTTCAGACAACAGCGACACATATAGAATATATATAGATATACAGATATATAAATATATAGATAAACTGATAGACAGGAAGAGAGAAAGATATAATTAAAAAAAAGTTGTGACCGTATGAGAAAATGGAGATAAAACCAGAAAGCAGTGATTTACAAAGCAAACTAAAGCAGTACAAAGACAAGATATTAAAGTTTTCGCTTCAATAATTTTGTTGTTCTGGAAATATGGGCTTATTCTGACACTGATGCCTGTAACACATTCCAAAAAATAGACAGAAGCCACTTAAGACGTGGAACGCTGTTAATAATAAACATCCTATACAGGTGATGCCATCCTGATTGGGTGTAAAAAGAGCATCCAGGAGAGCTCGAGTCCTTCATGAGCAATACGGGTCGCCACCTCTCCAACAATGCATAGGCAAAAAAAACCCAACAGTTTAAGAATAACGTTCCTCAGCGAGCAACTACAAGGATTTCAGATATTTACCCTCTTCAGTGCATAATATCAAAAGAATTAGAGACTGCAGAAATCTCTGTGCGTAAAGGATAACGGCAAAAACCTTCAAACGTATCGCGCTAAAACAAGTCATGCTTCTGTGAGTGAGATCATCACATGAGCTTGGAAAGACTTCAACAAACTGTTATCAATAAACACAATATGTCACTGCAGCCATGAATGCAAGTTAAGGCAGTACTAAACACATTGGAAGTCGCACGTCATCAGCATTCAGAAACACTGCCGACTTCTCTGGGCTTGAGCTAATCTGAAATGCACTACAGCACAGTGGAAATGTGGACTGTATTCTGAGGAGTCAAACTTTCCGACCGTTTATGAAAACAATAGACGTTCGGTATTTCAGACCAAAGAAGAAAAGAACCATCCAGATTGTTACCAGTGTAAAGTTGAAAATGCAGGGTCTGCCACTGCATGCTGTGCATCTGTGAAGTCACTTCTGTTGCTGAATACATTTTGATAAAAATATTTTGCCACGTAAACGACGTCTTTTTCAGGGACGCTCATGCTTATTTCAACACTTCAACTGAATGATGAGAAACATTCTGCACATGTTAAAACTGCATGGCTGCGAAATCAGAGACTGCAGGCGCTAGACGAGCCTTCCTGAAGGCCAGATCTGTCTCCTATTGAAAATGGGTGAGATAAGAACTGGACAGCAGAACACTGGCCAAAAAAAATAAATAAATAAATAAATCACTTTTATAACCAGATACGATGGTGCCTTCAGAAACGCAAATGATCAATGAGCTGTCCATCACTCCAGCCTGACTGTGCGAAAGCCTGAGGCTGTGAGCCACACTCAGGACCACGGCACTGACCGCAGGACTGCGAGGCAGCTCCGACTCAGAGGTCACCCATTAACCTCCTCCGATTAAAAGTGCTGATCCAGGGTCAGTTTCTCCTCATCACATCCTAATGAATATGACAGCAGACGAGCGAGGGAGCTGGCGTCTGGATCAGCGTTTTTAGCTGATGCTGGACGTATACGTGGCTTCTACTCACCCATACGCCATTGTCTCCCCTCAGCATGCTAAACAGCAGCTTCAGCTCTTTCACTGTGATACTGTAACTGGCCAGCACTCCCAGCATGTCCACCAAGAGGTCTGAGAGAGAGAGAGAGAGAGAGAGAGAGAGAGAGAGAGAGAGAGAGAGAGAGAGAGAGAGAGAGAGAATATAATGAGTTAGCATTAACAGCGCTGAGTGTTGCAAACTGATACAGATGATGTCACTGCATCAAGGCAATAAGCCAAAAAAATAAATTAAATCTTATGGCACGTATTGTGTATATTGCTGGACTGTGTTTTCAGCAACCCCCCCCCACACACATGCAGTGTGATAGTTAAGCAGTAGAACACAGAGGGAGTGTGTTGCCATGAAATACCATCCCGGCTGTGATCTGGTGTCTGTAGATCATCTCAGCCGTGATGTTATTGGTGATAACTCCCTCCTCGAGTGCTCTACTGCTTTAATACAGCAGTTAAATAAATACAGTAAGAAATGAATAAACTGGCCGTGAACGCGGCTTTAATATGTTTTAATGTTCAGTTCCTTCCTCCTAATTAGAGCTCCTTAACGAGCAGCTCGTTGCTACGTCAGAGTAACGAGCTCCGCCCACTCGCTGCTCAGCCGGCAGTTCGTTCTCCAGCTCCTTACACTAAATTCCCAAACTGTCGTCACCACTGAGCAGCTTTTCAGTTGGCAGCTGTGACAGAAGAACAGCTGAACAACCTGGAATCAGCCAGAAATGAACCCAACACCATTCGCCAGACGTGTCTGATCTTCAGAGTCGGACCAAATCAGACTGAGCCATAAAACTGACCCAATATCAGGTTCAGCTCAGTTTGGTCAGTTTCTCCAGATCAGTATTAATGTTGTTTTGTTCCAGCCGGTCTGTAAAGCTTCTTACAGCCCGTTTAGTTTGGCGAATGGTGTTGGGTTCATTTCTGGCTGATTCCAGGTTGTTCAGCTGTTCTTCTGTCACAGCTGCCGACTGAAAAGCTGCTCAGTGGTGACGACAGTTTGGGAATTTAGCGTCGTCTCGTCTTCAGAGTCGGACCAAATCGGCTGTCGGTCAGATGTGGTCTTAACAGTGTCTGTTTTCTGTTTGTGGCAGAGTAAGAAGTAAAAACGTTCAGATGGCTTGAGCATCAATTCAAGTGAAGTCAGGATTTTAATTTTACTTTTATACAAGACAAAATAGATGCCAGACACAATAAGCCAAACTGAGGTAAGGTATGTAGACAGCCAGGTAGCCACCAAGCTAACTGTAGATGTCTGTTTGTCCTCATCTGGCAAGTCATTCCTGCCATTTGAGTTATCATTTCTATTCTCTCCACTGTAATGAACTGAAGATCAGAACCACAGTTATGGGTCATTCTACAGAAACATCCACTTTTGTGTCCCTAGTGTTTACAGATATATCACACTTAAAAAAACCTGTTAGGGTTACAATTTATTTATAATTTATTTATATTTAACATGAAGTTATTTTAACAATTTACACCTTCAAACATCAATTTAGCAATATTGTTTTTTTTTTAAATCGATCATATAGAACTCCAAGCACCACAGAAGAGCTTGATCCCACAGTTGTGTGTGAAGGCTGAGGCCAGCTTTTGAAGTAAAACACATTTTTCTGTCTTTTTTACTACAATAATCTAAAAATGACTATAAATTACATAAATGAAATGAAATAAAACAAAAGCCAAATAAATATTATAAAATCTATAATGAAAGTTCCCCAGGAGGCGTGTCTCTGGTGTTACTGCGTAACTAAAAATCTCTGATTCTGAAATAAAAGTCACACTGATGACGTCCGAGGATCTATGAAGAAAAGCACAAAACACAAATGGATTAAATTCCATATTTTAGTGGACGTTCCCTGATGGACAGCGTGTGGTTTGATGTTCTGTAAAATGCACTGATCATTAAAAACGTCTCTGGTGTTTCCTTTATTATGTGGAACACCGATGACGGTCAGTCACACCAGTGACTCCTATGGAGAGACAGGAAAGTGGACGCTTCTGTAGAGAATGACCAATGTACAATTACAATAACAACACATCTTCGCTGTAACCTCAAAAATAAACATAAAACGGTTGAAATCTTTCAAAAATGTTCCTCCTGCCAACAAAATACCCCATCAGAAGAGGGTTTTTCTAGACTCTAAACCAAAAAATCTTGCATTAGAGACTGAAACTGCATCACCACTGCTGGGTGTGTTTAAGCATGTTTGGAACTGATGACGTGATGGTTGTATTTTTTGGTTTGGATGCCGTGTCGTAAGCTTTGTTAGAGAGACCTGAAAGCAGAGAGAACTCATGAAATTATAAAATAAAGCTATAAGCCACAAGAGGCTGTGGGTTACTGCGAATTTATCACAGGAAGGGGACCAAAACTCCCATCCCTGTGATAAAATCGCAGTAATGCACAGCCTTTAAGTTATTGTTAATAATAATCAACATAAACGAGTATCCTGCTCCCTACATACTGCACTACGAAGGAGTTTAAATACTGGATCCTGCAGCCCATCCGAGCAAAACACAGCTCAGAAACAGTCGTTTGGGTCACGTCCACACTCCATAAACGATGCTCTGTTTGGCTGTAGAGGCCAGAACTCCTAAACTTTCATAGCTAGAACACTCTTTAGGGAGCAGGGAGCCGTTTGGGACTCAGCCTGGGCTTGACGCGACTTCTGACTGAAACAGGAACATCTGAAGTGTGTAAAACATTCAAGTGACGTTTTTTAGACTTTTATACTGGAGTTTTACAGTAAATCAGACCGTCAGCGCTTTCAGGCCTGTGATGTTAATGATGGAGCTGTTTAGGCTGTTGGCCCAGCGAGCTGACCAGCCTGGTTCTAGTTAAGAACATAAGCCCCTCAGTTTAAACAGAACCGGGTTCTTCCCTCATCAGAACACTCAGTGCTCCAGGCGAGCAGCATTAGAGTCTAAGATGATTCCATTAAGAGCACAAGGGGTTTTCACGCTGTGGTGCAGCGATGCAGAGTTCAGGTGTTATGAGGTGGTCGTAGATGTGGTGCATCAGGGCTTCCAAACAGTAAAGCAGTAGTAATAACCTTCACTTAAAGCCTGAACTGTGCGGCTGTTTTATCCACCCTAACATAAAAATACCGGATTAAACTTTCTATATTGTGGTTCTGCTGAGGCCCGACCTGCTTTAGAGCGCACAGGCATCAGTCGGCCGTATGTAAAGAGTAAGAGAACTGGTCTCCTCCGTAGATCCGTCAGGACACAGAGAGGAGACTCTCTCCCAAACATGCTTACAGAGGCGATTTTACACATTAGGTCCGCATTAGCCGAATTGCACGGTCCGCTGTGCGTAATTATACAGACATATTGGTCACGGGAGCACATTACGAGCGGCGTGGAGAGAAACCGCGGCCGGCCTTTTCGGCCGTAATTGAGAAAAAGCATAGAGGACTCGAGAAAACAGGGAACAACATGCAGAAACATCAAAAGCTCCTGTTCTTTTACGAAAAGCACTTTTATTTTGATGAAGCTTGACCCATGACTGATTACACACAGCGACCCACACATTAAACATTTCAGAGGGTTTTACTGCGAAGTTTAGCCACTGCTCACAGGTTTATAAGCCAGAAAAACTTCTCAACACTTCGGGTGTGTCTCAAAGTGCTCCTCAGGTCAGTATTTGGGGTACTGCTCAGGGAACCAGCCCTGTTCTAGAGGGCACGCTTCAGTACGTTAATAGACTAATTCTATTACTACTGACATCAGCATTTTAAAAAAGGCTGAGTCTCAGAATTTCTGACACTGTATATTTTGGTGGATAATACAACTGCACAGCGCGGTACCGGACGGCAGTGTCAAAACCACTCCACTGAATTCCAGTGACTACATTACCTCGTGCACAGAGCCAGAGTAACGTAATTAGATTAGTGAGAACACAGCATAGAACCAACAAGCTACGCTACATCCTACGGTTTCAGTCACATGACTGATCTGTTGTGGCCTCCATATTTAGATTAATATTAGATTAAGTTTAAGTGACCCTTATTAGTCCCACAACGGGGAAATTTCAACCCCACATTTAACTCATCTGTGCAGTGAAACAACACATACACACTAGTGAGCACACACACACACACACACACACACACACACACACACACACACACACACACTAGGGGGCAGTGAGCACACTTGCCGAGAGTGGTGGGCAGCCCTATCCACAGCGCCCAGGGAGCAGTTGGGTGTTAGGTGTCTTGCTCAAAGACTCCTCAGTCATGTACTGTGGGCTCAGGGGATCAAACTGGCAACCTTCCGGTCACAGGGCCGGTTCTCTAACCTCCAGCCCATGACTGCCCCATGTACACCACCTTACTGACCCGCACTCCTCTATTTGTCGTTTTCTCATCCTTCGTTCCTCCCATAGAGTCCCATTCATTTTCTAACCCAACAAAGACTCGATCTGTCTTCTGCCTGACAACCACCAAATTACAAGTACTTACTCAGGGCAGGTCCTCAAGCTCTAATCCACAGTCGCACTGACCTGCACTCCTCTTTGTGTCTTTTTCATCCCTTGTTCCTCCTATGGAGTCTTATTTTGCCCCAGCCCTGTTTTTTCCTTTGACCGACAGACATCAAAACACGTACTTACTCCGGGCTGATCCCTGAACTGTAACCTGCAGCCACACCGACCCGCACTCATCTGTGTGTCGTTTTTTCATCCCTCGTTCCTCCCATAGATTCCTATTCATTTTCCAAGGTAATTGCCCATCAGGAATTTAGTAATGGCATGGGATACCATAGCAACTGCCTAGCAACACTTTAGGTAACCTGGGACATTGTGTGCAACCATTCCGTGTTTCCTTCAGAAAATGCGCTTTTCCAGTTCTTCCTGTTATATTGTTTCACCCTTATTACGATTACTGTCCTGTGCTGTGTGACTGATGCTGGCTGCTAAATTTCCTTCGGGATCAATAAAGTATCTACCTATCTGTCTGTCTGTGTGTTTATCTATCTGGGACTAACTCACTCTCCACTGCTTGCCGTTCCAAATTATGTCTGGAACTGTCTACATCAGTACCAGTGTTCTAGTGTTCCAGCGAGACATTTAGTAGTTTTCATCACTACTAAGCAAAATGTTCCACCAAAACAGGCTGAAGATGCATTTGATGTATTCTGTGAAAAGAAGGGGAAATGGCTGTTTTGTGTTTTAAAGTAAACAAAATGAAAAAGTCTCAACTGACTGTACGGTCAAGGACAACACCAAGACCCAAAGTTGTGTAATTAAGAGATTTGAGTGAACGTGATAAATCAGCCTCAAGTCCCCGCCTACCAGTAGCTCATTTACATATTAACATGCAGCCTAATTCATGCAGATGTTTCAGTAGGGAGCCAATGAAGTGACAGCTGTTCTCATAGGGGGCGTTTGAGTGGAGTGCGCTGACCCCCCTACTGACCACACTGCGGACCGAGTCAGGCCCGTGACACGGTCCCATTCGGCCCGCATAATAATTTTTCACCCTGAGATGCACTACAGTCCCCAGCATGCACTGCAACATAGTGTGTGTTCTGACCCCCAACAACTATCTCTGGGCCAGTGTTCACACAAAGAGATGCCTGGGGTCCAGATCAAGCAAATAGACAGTTTTAAGAAACTACCTAAAAAGTTAAAAAACTACCTAAAACATTTAGTAAAACTTTTTACTTAGAAATACTTTTGAGTAAGTATTTAATGCCTATTATTCTGTTGAAGGTTTGGCATATTTTGAATAAACAATGGCCCATTCATGGCAATATGTTAAAGTAAAAATAAAACTAAGATTAAAAACACAGCTGGCCCACAGATTTATAGAGATGTTTTAATATGACCTTTTATTCTCCAAGGTATGTTTCGGTTTGTCCATCTGAATTTTCGTGACCAAATCTTAACGCAAATTATTCAGTAACTGCATTAAATAAAATGTAAATTTTTATTTTATTTTTTTATTTTTGTAAAATCAGAATCCTTTTTGATCCCAGAGGGAAACTGCAGCCCCTCAAATAAACAGAATGTGTTTTATGATCACACATACCGCCAAAAATAAGGTCAGCTTCTTTTATTATAAGGGTTTAAAATGACGTCACCGTCTATTAGACTGGAGAGAAGAGCTACAGCCTCACACGACGCCCAGCTTCTGAATGGAGCTTATGGAGTATGAACGTTATGGAGAACATGACCGAGTGTGTTTTGGAAGCCACAATTAAAATGACTGCAAAGAATAAAATGTGAAATTATCAAAACTATTAAATTATACTAGTAAATAAGTGGTTATTTTTCTGAAATATCACATTTAACATTCACACTTTACCCTGTATTACTGGAGAGTACGAGACGTTTGTATTCCTCATTTTGGGTGTTAGTAATACAGTTAGTAGCATTAATGTAAGATGTATATTATGTATATAGTATTTGTTTACACTGATGTGCAGAAGAGCAAGACGAGTACATCCACTGTTGTCCTGGATTACCATGTGCACAAATGACTCGGATTATTTTATTCATGTTAATAAACTAGTGAACAAATGAAGATTTAAAACCACAGTAGTAATTAACGGCATTTCCTTTTCCCTTTAATTATCGTCATATTTCTTGTTACTGAGCCAATCTGCTGATGAATATTTTGGAATATTTAATCGCACTATTTTTTCATCTGACGCTGTTTGCTATGGTAGAGTTCTGGCTGAACTGAGCAGCACCGTGTTTGTCCGTGCTTTCTGCTCGGCTGAAGATCCGTTTGGTGGCTCATACCTGCGATCATGTCGTCGACGGAGCTCATCTTCTGCAGCACCTGCTGGATGAGGCCCACCTCGGTGCTGGTCTGCAGGTTGCGCACGCTCTTGCGCAGGATCGCCGTGAACATGCTCCAGATCTCCGCCTGGCACGTCACATCGCAGTGCTCGAGCAGCTCCACCATGCAGGTGATGCTCTCCGCGTCCTGGATGATGAAGTTCATCTCCAGGTCGAATTCGCCGCCCACCAGCTGAGGACGAGAGGGAACAAGCAGGGGTCAAGAAAAGCCTTCGGGAAATAAATTTCAAAGAAATGATTCGGAGCAACGACGTCACACTGAACAGACTGGAGCTAATACAGCACTAAAACTGCATGAAGGACAACAAACACTACAGTGAGGGTGGATCCTCCTCTCTCTCACAGGACAACCATCAGTTTTACCACAAAATCGAGTATTTACAGCATTCAGATGACAAAATCACACCTCCACCATTTGGGTAAACATCATCAGGTTCACTCAGGTCCCATAAATAATCCAGCAAAAGCAGTAAATCACAAAATACTCACTTCACTACTAAACTTTAAAGCTTATTAACCAGGGCTGTTGAGTGGTTCGCTTGATTTATTGCTGAAATCTAAACGAACGAGATTTCCAGTTGCACTTGGCTGCGTCCCAAACAACATACAAGCGCACAAATAATATGTAAAAACAGGGCAGTACCATTAGAATCACAGGCATCAGTGCTGAAGGTAAAGTACAGATGTAAATGTTTAGGGACGCAGCTTCAGATCAGCCAGCAAGACGTTCAGTACAGCATCTGTGCCTGATTTCAGTTTTTTATAGAATTTAACGAGTTCTAGCAGAATTTGAGTCTCAAATTTAACCAATAACTGCATTATTCCCACGCTAACAGCCGGTCTTACGGCAAGCCGTTTCAGCTTTTAATCCTTTTGATTTCAGGAATTCAACTTACATGTGAAAATGTGACTCCTAATAAGTAAAAACGTAATTCTTGATACCAAAAACTAAATTTTTACTTGTGAAATAATAATAATAATCGAGTAATATGAAGCAATAATTCAAGTAGAACTAGTAAAATTGTATTTTGTACACATTGTACACATGAAATTTGTTATTACTAGTAAAAATCAAATGTTGAAATTTGTAGTTTGTATTTTTTACCAGTAAATATTTAATTTTTGATATGAAGATCTATATTGACATGTGAAATGTCTACATTCTTACTAGTGAAAATGTTTCCCCCATTAAAATAAACAGGGGGTTTCATGAATTAGAACTAGTAAAAAATAAACTTTTGCCTAGTAAGAATTACATTTCTACTGGTGGAAATTTACTGAGATCAAGACAAAAAGGATTAAAAGCTAAAAGCTCGCCACACAGTCTCAGCTGCTCCTACAGGTACACAGTTTGGGGGCAGTCGTGGGCTGGAGGTCAGGGAACCAGCCCTGTGACCGGAAGGTCGCCCTCGGCTGATGGTCCCTGACTGAAGTGCCCTTGAGCAAGACACCTAACCCCCAGTTGCTCCCCGGGTGCTGCGGATAGGGCTGCCCACTGCTCCGGGCAAGTGTGCTCACTGCCCCCTAGTGTGTGTATGAGGGTGTTTCACTGCACGGACGGGTTAAATGCGGAGGTCTAATTCCACACTGTGTGAACAAACAGTGACGAACTGCATTTAGTGATTCTAAATTCTAGACGGAGAATCTGAGATCTAATGTAGCCAAAAACTGATGGAAGCTTAAACTCCACCAGTTGGCATGAAGCAAACGGCTCCAGATCTCAGACAGACCTGCCTGTGTGGTTTCTCGTCTCCTATCTGTAAAAAAATTTAAACAAAATTCAAACAAAATTCAAGCTACAAGGCTTGTTTTAATTTATTTATTTCTTTCTTACATAAACTACTTTATGGATTTTTGTCAGAAGCCACATAAAGTCTATCTGGAACCACCTGAAACCTTCAGCTCTAGCACCTATTTAGTCATGTTGGAAAGACGCTAACTGGCGAGGCCTCGGGGCCTGATCAACCCTGACCGCCGTTTGAGAGCCTCATTCAGGGCTGGCAATGACACATAAACCTCCTGTCTGACAGAGCAGCGAGGAACGCGGGGAAGCAGAGACCAATCGGAACCGCCGCCCCGCAGAGAGCGGTAATCAATGGCGTCGCTCTAGTAGCTCAACAGGCATGAAATTGGCCAGCTCTGATGCAAAACCCCTGAACCTCGGGGTAAACAAGGTGGACATGTGGAATAAAAGCTCCAATCGCCCATAAATGACGCTGCAGCAAAAAAGGAACGCCGCGGAATTGCCTCTGCTTCCCTAGAGCTTCCAGACTGCGTCCCAACATTAATCACGGATGAAATCTTTAAGCTTCTGCCAATACAGAGCAGCAGGATGAAACCTTCCACTGACCGGTTAGAACATCAATTACACGAGGCAGCAGTCAGTGCCCGCTGCTGACCTTGAGCAGCTACTAAGGATGGTCATTACCAGAGATCCACCGGTACAGAATGTCTAGGCAATAACCACCAATAACCAAACACAAACTAATCAATACAAAGCGAGGGAAAATCTTAGGTGTGTAGCCCCCTTGTAGAAAAAAAAATTATATACACACACATGCCACTTTATTAGGTACAGTAAAAGGCTGGACCCCCTTTTTCCTTCAGAACTGTCTTAATTCTTCTTGTCAGACTTTCAACAAGGTGTTGGAAACGTTCCTCAGAGATTCTGGTTGGTTATTTGAGTTCCTGTTGCCTTTCTATCATCTGGAACCAGTCTGCCCATTCTCCTCTGACCTCTCACATCAACAAGGCATTTTCGTCCACACAACTGACCGCTCACTGGATATTTCCTCTTTTTCGGACCGTTCTCTGTAAACCCTAGAGATGGTTGTGCGTGAAAATCCCAGCAGATCAGCAGTTTCTGAAATACTCAGACCAGCCCGTCTGGCACCAACAACCACGCCACGTTCAAAGTCCCTTAAATCCCCTTTCTTCCCCGTTCTGATGCTCGGTCTGCACTTCAGCAAGTCGTCCTGACCACCTCTACACGCCTAAATGCAGTGAGTTGCGGCCGTGTGATTGGCTGATCAGCTATTTGAGTTAACAAGCAGCTGAACAGGTCTTAGACTTTATGTACCTAATGTGTACCTAATAAAGTGGCTGGTGAGTGTGTATATTTATATAAATATGCAGGACAAGTTTGATTTGATTTTTTACGCTGAGAAAATCCACAACAAACACCGCCTTCAGCACCGCATCGTGGCTTCTGACAGCATCAAAAATAAAATAAAATGTGAGTTTTGACTCACTCTGTATATCTTTGCAGTCGGGACAAAACCTTGTATCTCCATTATTTTTGGCAATTTTTGGTTTTTAACATAATTTAAAAATGCATGTTGGCCTTTATATTGTGTGTAAATTTCATGATGAATGAACCAAAAATGACTTGGGGGGGGGGTTCTGATTCCACTGACATCCATTGAAAGTAATGTATGTTTTTTCTTTCTCCTGTAAAGTTACTGTTTTATTTAAGATACAAGGTTTTGTTCTGATAACAGCAGTCAGTGTGTGTGTGTGTGCGCGCGCGCGCGCGTGTGTGTGTGAGTGTAACAAAAAAATAAATATACACACAGACACTAAATATATACACAATATACACAATATACACTGGTACGGCACTATTTCCAATGTACAATTGTACTGTAAGTTATGAAATGTGCTGTTCACATTTCCGTGTGTGAGGATAAAGGTAGATAATAAATGAGATGCAGGTTCTCAGGGGACAGAACACTGATACAGGTTACTCAGGATATGAATAGAAGATGTACAGTAAGATCAGAGTGAGTCTGTAAAACTTTAATATATTGATAATATATTGAAGGAATAGAGGAGAACTATACGGCAAAATATGTAATAACAGGATGTGAAGACTATTAAACCCATTCTCTGTCCTTTTCAATGACGCATGCAGCTGTTGGGTGTTCTAGGAGTACTGACAGACCAGGATGTGCATTCAGACTCATTTTGATGCTGAAGTGTCCGTGGGAGCCCATAAAGAGGATATCGGGATAACTCTAGAGAACTGGGAAGTCGGTTTGCCAGAGTTGCGGGGGGGGGGCTATTCTCTCACCAGTGGATGAGCTGCCAACATGTTATTTGCCAGATAAATGGATGTTCATTGTTTCCGGATGTAGTGAACGTTAGCTAGAACACTTGGCCTAGTTACTGATACAGCGGCACCGCCTCTACACTCTTAACAGCAGAGCACCGGCGACGCCCTCACGTCCAGGCCCTACTCCGAAATACATGACATCCCCACAAATACCAAAACGCTGTGTTTCACTGAACTGTTAGTCTTTATATTTTCTACATACACCGGTCAGGCAGAACATCATGACCGCCTCCCTGTTTCTGCGCTCACTGTCCACTTTATCAGCTCCACTGACCGTATAGCTGCACTCTGTAGTTCTACAGTTACAGACTGTAGTCCATCTGTTTCTCTGATACTCTGTTACCCTGTTCTTCAGTGGTCAGGTGGTCTCACAGAGCAGGTAATAGTGTGTTGCGCTGGTCTGAGTGGATCAGACACAGCAGCGCTGCTGGAGTTAAACACCTCAGTGTCACTGCTGGATCGAGAATAGTCCACCAACCAAAATATCCAGCCAGCAGCGTCCTGTGACCACTGATGAAGGACTAGAGGATGACCAACACAAACTGTGCAGCAGCAGATGAGCTGTCGTCTCTGACTTTACATCTACAAGGTGGGTGTGTTATACATTTTATATATATATATATGTGTGTGAGCTAGAGAGGCCATCACCTCTGACTGTATGTTTGAGAGCAATAGTGAGACAGGGTGCGACCGGCCATCACCCCGCTGGCTAACATCCATATCAGCCTGCAGCAAGGGAGGCCAAGGATGACCACAGCTATAGATTTCTGCTGCTACATTACTCCCAGTGGCCATTAGTACATGGAAGATTAATTGTTAGATGCTCACTAATCAATACCTGGCACTGGGTGAGACGGCTGCGTGAACTCTAAAAGGGAATTAAAAGTTAACAGTACGGTGAAAAGGTTATAATACAGCACGACGCGCAAGCACAGCGCTTCTAAACGAGGCAGAATATTCTTGAGAAGGCGCAGAAATTCATGTAAAAGCTTCAAATGCAACGATAATCCTGAATAAAACATAACCTCAGGCTACTGGAAGCTAACATATGTACATACATACACGCTTCCACACAGAAATCCTACAGTTCTGAATCAACGAGAGCTCGGCACACAAGGACGGAGGATCACAGCACACTTGTTTACCTCCTACACATGCTGCTTGGTTCAGATAACTCGCATAAAAGGGGAGCCGTCTTCTTTTAAAAGCACTTATTTCTCACCAGCACCTCACGCTGCACAGCGGCTTTCTGAGTGATGCCAGACTTCATCGCAGCCCTTCCTGAGATGGGATTAATCCAGTAAACACAGTACTTGCCCAACAAAACTCTTCCAGCTTTGAAGAGAACATTCTTGGGCGCCTCAACACTGTCGCTTCCCTATTTAATCACTCTTGACTGAAGGGCTTCGTAATTACCTACAGATTTGTTTCAGGTGCGCTGAAGCAGGGAGTTTGAAACATGATATAAACTGCCATTCAAAGCTTGGGCTGCAGCCGAGGGAGGGCGGGTCCTCAGTAGGACTGTCCTATGAAGACTCCTCCTTAGTAGCCTATTGGTCAAACGGATGGATCAGTCCTAACGAGTGTGATTGGTCACTCCAGAGAACACGTCTCCACTGCTCTAGAGTCCAGTGGCGGCGCTTTACACCACTTCATTCCACGCTTTGCACTGCGCTTGGTGATGTAAGGCTTGGATGCAGCTGCTCGGCCATGGAAACCCATTCCATGAAGCTCTCTACGCTGTTCTTGAGCTGATCTGAAGGCCACATGAAGTTTGGAGGTCTGTAGTGATTGACTCTGCAGAAAGTCGGTGACCTCTGCGCTCTATGCCCCTCAGCATCCGCTGACCGCTCTGTCATTTTACGTGGCCGACCACTTCGTGGCTGAGCTGCTGTCGTTCCCAATCGCTTCCACTTTGTTATAATCCCACTGACAGTGGACTGTGGAATATTTAGTGGCGTCCGATCACGGCACCACGCTGGAATTCTCTGAGCTCCTGAGAGCGACCCATTCTTTCACTAATGTCTGTAGAAGCAGTCTGCAGGCCTAGGGGCTCGGCTTTATACACCTGTGGCCATGGAAGTGACTGGAACACCTGAGTTCAGTGATTCGGATGGGTGACTGAACACTTTTGGAAATATAGTGTATGGCATTCTTAAAGGCATAGTAACAAAAAACAATTCTTCGGAAAAAAAGGTGGGAAAACGGACGTGTAAACACAATCACATGTATGTGGAACAAATAAAGGCCTCTTATCTTCACTCTGAGATATAAAGGTACTAGACTGTCTCTGGGGAACCCTCAAGGCTCCATCTCGGTCCCTTTAGTCAGGGAACATAACTGAACCATAATCCACTGAAATGATGTTCTAAGCTGGACTGACTCCACACACCCTGCCTCGCCTCGCCTCCAGGCTTTTACTCTACTGCTCTGTTTTAAAACATTCGGTTATGAAAAGGAACAAATACCAACTTTTCACCTGGAGGACCTGATTTAAGCTCCACAATCAGACCTTAAACCCACTGCTGGAGCTTTGAGGAACATCTACACTGTTGGTACCTTGATGAAGGAAAAACGTTCCTGAACAGAAGCTTCATTCCTAACAGTGCGGAGAAGAGATGAAACCTAGAAACACCTAGTGGAGTTCAGTGTGCTAACACGCCATATGCTCTGATCCATGCCAAAAGAAGCAACACACTCCAGAGAAACAGCAGTTGTCACGTTCATCCGCCAAGCCAGCCGGCCTCCCCAAATAATCAGATACGTCCCAGTCAGGCCGCCGCTGCTCTGTTTTTGGAAATGAGCTAATTAATCTCCAAATGAGCCGATCAACAGAATCCAATGGATGAGGGAGGGAAAGAGAAATCTGATTTGCTCGGGTATCCCAGCTGAAAAACAACAGCAGGCAAATGAAGCACATCATGCGAGGGCTTAAGAGCGGGCATTACTCAAGCACGTAATAAGATGAATATAAGGGAGTCGAACGGCAGCACCAACACTGAATAAGCCACCCTTAAACTCCCTCTTAGTCCGTATGATCCCTCTTTCTGCATCCTGCTCCTCTGAGTTGTCGTGCCTGTACAGGTAGCTCGGCGAGATGTCTGGCTTTAGTACTGACTTAAGAACTGACTTAAGAACTGATTTTAGCTCTAAATAATCTTAAAAACATTCTGATCTGCAGGCTTCTGCTTAAATCGCTCAAAAGCTCGAAATGTACGTCTAGTAGGGCTGAACGATCTGTGGAAAAACTGATTTTTTTTGTTTAAATTGAGGTTCACACCCGATTTATTTGGCCATGAAGACCAGAACATCCACCTTTTCTGTCTTGAGGCTCGACCCCTGAACGCAGCGGGTCAAACTGCCAGTAAGCTGTGGTTGTGATGTCACAACTCGTGGAGGTTTGGCTGCCTCTGATTGGTCCAACTCACCTACAGGCAGCTCACAAACCCTTATTAGGTTCCGTTTCCCCTCATAAACCTGAGAACGTTTTTGCTGATGTACACACTGAATAAAGACGGCTCTTCAAGGGTTCTTCAGTGGTTCTGCATAGAACCATAAAGAATCCCTTTTGCATGCGTTAGAGTTCTCTTCATGCTGAAATGGTTCTTCAGATTGATGGAGAACGTGCTGTATGTGGTTCGGTATAGAACCTTTTTGAAGAGAGTTCTCTGTAGGACCAAATCTTCTATTGTTATAAGCTCGACATCAACAAGCAGCAAAGTGACGACAGCAGAACCCTTTTTGATGCTGTACAGAACCACATTCTCCACTCTGAAGAACCGATTCACCACTCAGAGAACTTTACACATGCACATGGGGCACTGAGCGTTCATGGTTCTGTATAGAACGACTGTCCTTACTAAAGAACCATTTTTAAGAACCATGAAGAGCTATATTTATAAGAGTGTAGCTATAAAGGCAGCTGCAGCTCTTAATTTGGAAACATGGTCAAAACAAAGTTAGTTTGTCTGATTTCAGGGCCTGTTAATGCCTTTGAGCCCATCCTGTGGTTGTGTGACAGCAGCTTTAATGTCTTCACTGTAGTTCTAAAAGCAAAAAACTGATTGCACGTGTCTAAACTTTTGACTGGCCCTGCGTCCAAGCGTCAGATGGAGACCGGATCGCGAGGGGGCAGATCGAAAGCCCATGCTTACAGCAGGCCATCTCACAGCCAACGATCCTTAGCATGCGGAATCCATTAGCTGAAATTAGGCCAAAGCCTCACGGTATTGAGCTGCAGTGGAAGAATTAATTCTCCCCGTATTGAATTTCCACTTTTCCTTCGAGAATCCCAATTAGGACATGTGAACATCCCTGGCTTTATGCTAATATTTAGACAGCTTTATTTCTGCTTCTGTATGTGGGGGATCTTTAAGAAGATGTGGCCGTTTCGAAGCAGCTCTTGAATAACAGTGGTTCGTCAGCGTAGGCCACAGAGGATGGTGAGGGGGTGCGCTCAGAGGCAGAAAATAACCGTCCATTCGATGTTTAATGTGATGTTGCCAGGCAACCGTCTCTTGTACAACCTACGGTAGGATGCGTGTACATTTGGAGCGCATGCCTAAAGAGGTAAACACTAGGCAGGCACAAGTGATGGATCTGCAAAGCTGTCAGTATTCAAGGAGCTACATGCTGCTCAGCCTCCCTGCACACTGTACCGGCAATTCTGTGGTGCCGATTCGGACAGACGGCGTCTCGGCCTACGGCGGCTCGTCACACGGACGCAGAAGATTCTATGCAGCTACAGAGGATTCGCACTGAGGATGATGCAAAGGAGGGGCAATATGAAAGAGAGAGAGAGAGACAGATTCCTCGGGGGGGTTCAGAACAAGCAAAGGGAACCAAGACCCCCTGCTTTGGCTTTTCTTTTTAAGGTTTAAATCTTGGGATCTGAAAGGAGGAGAGATGCTGTACAGAGAGGCCGTCAGTAATGCTGCACCAAACACACTCAGGCCTGCTCTCACAGCAGAGGTGTTACTAGGATGCCATCTTCGGGTGGGCATTTGAAGTATTTGGGTGGGCAACAACAGCACATGTTGGTTTTCCTAAATAGGGTATGTAAACAACAACATAAATAAATGAATGGTGAATTTACAGTATCTGATTTTTGTAGGGGGGGGTCCACAAGGGGGTTTTAGGACCACTGTTAATAGAAATAAAAACAGACTTTGAGAGAAAAGTTGTAATATTTCGAGGATAATATCTGAGGATAAAGTGGGCTCACTAGCCACGTTTACATGCAGCCTGACGATCCGTTAATAATCCGACTAATAGCTCAATCGGAATAGAATACGTCCATGTAAACACCTCAATAGGAATAGACTAATCCGATTGAGGCCATTCGGAATACAATTTCTATCCGATTGAACGAGGTGGGTAAACCTCGAAATAATCCGTTAAATAGAATAATAATAGCTGCGCCTGAATCCGATTACATTCCAATCGGAAGGTGGAAGAACATTCTGCGCATGCGCGGTTTATACCGGTCAACACGGCAGAAACTGGTCTGCAGAGGAGACGAGGTTCATACTGTGAGCTTTAAAAGACGACGGTGGGACGGACGTCCAGCTTCTGTGTCTCAGAGCACGACGTCTTCCTTTATAAGTGCACGTGATGGACGTTTCTCGGAGCCGGACGTCAGTTTAAAGCCATTAAAAACTCATCTCGTGCCAACCGGACCTCACGTGATGCTCGCTGTCATGGTAACGGTTACTCTCAGCGCTGCTCCACGCATGCGCGTCATTCTGCATCGGATTACTTGTAGCGAGCAGGTAAACCAAGATTTTCATCAGACTGTTGAGCAGAGTGAGCAAAAACACCTCAGTCTGAATCTGTAAACCGACTGTATTCAATCGGATTGGCGAAAATCTTTGCATGTACACACAGCCACTGTAGGGGGGGCTGCCATACCGGGTCGGGGTATTTAAATGCGCCACTGTGACGTCTCTGAACTGAACACCTCTGCCTTCTACGCCTTAGACTTGGGTTCAATCCCCAACCGGGTAATCACCCTACACTATACCAATAAAAGTCCTTGAGCAAGACTCCTAACACCACCTTCGCCTACCCGTGTAAAAAGATTCAATCGTAAGTCGCTCTGGATAAGAGCGTCTAGCAAATGCTGTGACTGTAACTGTAAAGCTCCTGTCAAAACTGCTCTAAGAGTTCATTCAGGTTCAAATACCTTTGCTGTTGAGCAAGACTCTTGGATGCACTCCAGTATCCAACCAGCACATGTGCCACCTGTGCAGTGCAGGCATGGTTTCCACTCCACTCATAACGGGCATATGACATGGCATATGCCACTTCTGCTTCCTGAAAACTCAGACTAAGCGGTCAAAGTTGTGGCCTATTATAAAAACATACACAGTAAACTTTCTCAATCCACAAGCGCCAAATCATCCTCAGTAAGGACAGCTACAACTGTAAGTCAATGGAACCAGACGTCCTCCTAAGTCACTTGAAGTCATTTACATTGATCCATTCATCATGAAATTCACGTACAATGTAAAGCAGGTATTTTCAAACTGTCAAAAACGGAAAAATCTCCAAAAATAGAGATACGAGCCTAAAACCAGCTTTAAGGGGTGATGACGCTAAGGTTTCTCCACCCATGCTGCTATGTAAAAAGCGGTGAGCCGACACATCGAGGAACGAGTGATGTGCTCCACTTGCTTCATAGGTTTGTCACATCATCTTCAGGAATTTGTACATAAGCATAGTTGATGGAAACTATGATTATTCGCCTTTTCTGTTACCAACGTTTTGCAGGAAATGTGCTTAATATTTGCCACCTTTGAACAGAAATCCGGCTAGTGACTGGCAGAGTCTCAGGCTGCTGATCCACTCTCACCCTGCTGATCCACTCTCACCCTGCTCATTTAGAAGTGGTCAACAAACCTCCAACACACTCAACAGAACCCAACAGGATTTTCTCATAATATGGAATCTTTTAGGCTGCGTTCAACACAGCAGGTGGCCCAAATCAGATTTTCTCTCCAAATCTGATTGTTTTGTTTGTCTGTTCAGATGATCTTTTAAACGTGGTCTGTATGCGACAGTCTGAACAGATCAGCTCCTAAACCGACTCAAAAGACCTGAGCGTCACGCTGCGTCACGGCTCATCCAGAGGTAAACAATCACGACCGCCAAGGAACGCCAGTCACTGCCAGAGGATCAGCTTCATCTTCACCAGCATCACAGGAGCCATCATGATGCTTCACTGACTGACAGCTGGGCTCATCACCCAGAACGTGTTCGAGTTTGCCGTAAATAGGGGGCGCGGTCGCTTATTAGGTTCAAATCCTCGGATTCTCTAAAAGTTTTGTTTTGTTCGAAGCCTCGAACACAGAGCGGTTGTGAGAAGTTTCTTCAAATTTATTTGGTGCAGAAACATCAGCCTCAATGTTTGAGTCTCAGCAGTGCGAAATGATGGCGAATGTTGAGCTGGACTGACGTAAAAGTTGCATGAATGCCGATCTGGCTGCTCAGACGGAGTCGCACCGCTGCAGATCGTACACGCATCGGATTTCAGTACCACATATGAAACCGTCTCAAATCAGAATTGAAAATGTGAGAAATCAGTGTGTTTATCTATTCACAGACACACATCTGTGTCACATATGAAGAAAAAGATCAGATTTGGGCCACTTTTACCTGCTGTGTGAGCGCAGCCTTAGACAGAGTCAGATACAGAGATGCTTCGCTTGTCTTTCTATCGTGCTGCTGAACGGAGACTCTGAAGGTGCTCTTGTTCGATGAATCAGTTCCATAACTCTGAATAATTATGGCCTTTAATTCTGTCACCCCACACACCTCCCACACACAGCGAGAGAGGTGATCTCACTGGGAACACATGCCTGCTGCACTTGGCACGTAGTTCAGAGACAAAAACCCGGTACGTACAGAGCAGTGCTTCCCCACAGTGACTCATACGAAGACTTTGGGGAAGATACACAACAAAAAAGCAAAAATTATTTCAGAAGGCAAACCTCACGATCGAGAAGTGTGCATTAGGTGAAAAGCAGTGTGTAAGCATTATTAATCCTGCTCTACCCTACAGTTTCAGCTGTTCCTTGCCTCCATCAACCGGCCTTCGTGAGTCAGGTCAGGTGTGCTGACAGTTATGGCTCAACCACACAGCAATGTTTACTACAGAAACCTTGTCGCTTTACAAGAAGGCTTGCAGTGTCTGATTTGATGCCATCAGACTCCCCATGGTAACTTTAGCTTAAACATGGGCAGGTGAAGCTCAAACATTCAAATAACATCCATTATTCTATATGCAGTTTTGCTGTGACTCCAAAAGCAGCACTGCATTAGGCTGCGTTCTCATTTCCAGCCTGAAGCGACACACATCCGATTTTCTGCCCTGATGCGACTCAGATCTGGCGTTTTCAGGGCTGCGTGGACAAATCAGACCTTCTCAAATCCGACCAAAGTCCCTTTCATATGTGGTCCTAGATGGGATACGTATCCGACTCGTGGCCATGTGACCTTAATGTGATGCTCTGGATCAGAATTCACGTGCACTCTCTCCACTGCGCTGCGGCATCGTTCAGCGTTACCATGGCAACAGAGCCGAACAGACGTTAAAGCCTGTAAACGGTGGAAAAGCAGCTCATCTCACCTTTTTCTCCTCCGTCTGGCTCTAATAATGAAGCTGAGAGCTGATCAGAGTTAATGATCTTCTCAGAGAAGCTCGTTCTGCTCGTTAGTTTGTGCTGATGATGCAGTGATTCAGTCATGTGACGTCACTGAGTAGGAGGAGCTCATGAGGGTCAGTTCAGGAGCCGGTTCATCACATTAATGACAGATTTAAGTCACTGACTTAAACGAGGGTGAACCGCTTGTAATGTATACGTAGCCTTAGACTGCACTGATCTCAGAAGTTGGAAGTCAGAGCTCATGATCAGACCATTTTCCACAGGTTTCAGGTTGATACCATTCACAATGTATTTATCTCCTCAAAGCAGTGAACTTCATGGACAGACTTATAAAGGCATCAGAAACGCTGTTTTGGAACAATCACCGAGGACAAGATCGATGCTTGGCAAGTTTGCATGTTTAAAAGCAGACTTGTCTAAATCATTCGTAGCTGAGGTGGCCTGAGGTGGCTTCTCCGACTGTCTCAAGTCCTCGATTCAGTCTAAATGCGTTGTAAGACTGATGCGATGCTCATGTGAGCATGTCAGGTTCTCTCCCTCTCCCCTCTGCTGCCATCTGCTCTGGAGGTCAAAGGAATCCACAGGCTCATAAGCACACATCTGAACCCCAGCAATTAAGCCAGCAGTCTGCTTCCGACAGCCTCCTGTGGCTCCCAGGACTGGCTGAACCAACCTTAACCGGACAGCCGGCCATGCATATAATGCTTTCCGCTTACTGGAGGGAGCAGAGCTGAGTTAGGAGTTAAAATAATAGCCGTCTTTCTACAAACAAATTAATGACCGCACTTGACAAAGCAATACGAATCCATCATTGCGCTGCACGTCCAGTCGCTCTGTGCTTTTAGCCCTGAGGATTGATGAACAGCATAATTAGAGGCAAAGCTGGAGCTGTGGGAAGAGCCGGAGGTGTGAGCGGACCTGTTCCAGCGGACCGCTGAGCATCTAATTACGCAACTGCAAGTCTAGCAATCCACTCAGAGATGCCGCTGCCAAACGAGGGGTGGGGGGGTGGGGGGGGGGGTACAGCTGGCATGGGCTCCATCAACGTTGGCACGCTGCTCAACATCGGACTGAGCGAGTTCTGGAACACTAAAGCCTCCCACGGACAGCTAGAACAAGGGCAGAAGCACTGAGCCTCATGGTTCAGGCTGGATTCTCTGACCTCATGTAGAGGCACACTGGAGCGCACCCATATAGGATTTCTGAGCTGTATAACAGATTTTTGTGTCAATGTCCAGGATTAGAGATGAAATAGGCCATTTTTTTGGTATTCTGACAGACATATGGACAAAGGAGTTAATTAATTAGCGTAAATGTCTTTGAAAATAAAGAGATGCCATTTTTCAAATAAGAAAAGCACAAACTGTGTCCAGAAAACGGATGAACGAATCATCACTGGACCAGTGCTAATATGGTTGTTTTATTAGCCGCTGCTATGCTGTGATTGGTCTGTGAGCATTTCCTGTGTGTTTGTGTCAAAACGTAATATTCCTGATGGAGATTAAAGAGATTTGGAGGTTTTCTAGAGTGTCTTTTATCAGTGTTACTGTTTGGTAAACCAGGACATTTGAATGACCTCGGCGGGTCCATGAACCACACGATATGGCCCAACAGCAACAGGCAGCCGTTTTATTTTTTAGTCTAAAAACTATTCCAGTAGTTCTAAAACGTGGGTCCACCACATAAGTGGTGGTGAAAAAAAAACTCCCCCTGGCCAGGTCAGGAAAACTGTACTTAATGAGCTCAGCATGCACAGAAATGTGAAGACACTGTAGGGAAAATTTTAAAAATTGCTTATTTCTGGCTATAAGCTTTGGTTTAGAACAGGGGTGTCAAACCCAACCAGTAAAAGTGCCATATTTAAAAAATCTCCACATATCTGTGGACCAGAGAAAAACAAACTATTTTTGACTGATGTTGCGCTCTAACCTGAACTGACCACTGTTTATTCAAAATATGCAAAAACCTCCACAGTAAAATACAGACACTTGTAGTAGATCTTGAAATATTCAAAGTGTAAATGTCCCCAAGTGGTCAGTCTTTTAAACCCACCTATTTGCTTTACTAAACACCTGGAATCCTTCCTTCGCTATAAGTTCATTAGGACTTGGTTGAACTGCAGCTGGAATGCTTTTCGGTGATATGACTGGTTTGGAGTTGTGCAGAATTGCGTAGAATTGAGGTGTAACCAGAGCTGGTTTATAAGGAGCCCGGCCACTTCCTATTTCCCCAGTTATATCAAAAACCGGCCTACTGAACAGCAGAGGGCGCCCAAGAGCGAGTCCTCAATGAATGGGAGTGAATGGAACTCAACGGCTAAAAACGAGCAGTTAAAATAGCCTCTAATCACTGAACCAGACCTTTCCTTCAGTTTTAGACAGTAGAAGGAGGGATTTCACTAAAAAACAAAGAAATCTCGCCTGTGTGTTTCCTTTATACAGTAAACGGGGTTCGGGCAGCAGGGGGCGGGGCTTTACTGCTAGAGCGGGATGATTGATGGGCGAGCGGAGCAGCTCATTGGCAAGTTCTCTGGTCTAACCATTGTCCTGTAGGCTGCTATTGGGGTAGGAGAGTCAGAGCCCATTCAGTGGCAGTGCATGCTGGGGACTGTAGTGCAGCACCTTATGAAATGGGCTAATATTAAGAAGAAAATTAAAGTACTTTTGCGGACCGGACAGGGTTGTGTGACGGGCCTGATCTGGCCCATGGGCCTTGTGTTTGACACGTGAGGTTTAGAACCACAATGTGTCGCCTTCCTTTTTGTTGTTGTTGGCTATGTAGCCTTCAGCTTGCAAACTAGAGTGATAAAGCTATATTATCAATCATGTACAACAGACGGAGTAGTCTGCAAACCAAAGCCCAGCAAACTGAATGTCAAAGTGGACAAGAACGTGTCCAACCCGGTACTGAAATGTGCCACTCATACCTTGTACTTTTAACATTTTTCCCGCTCCAACCCACCCACTTCACAAGAGTGGCCACTTGTTAATCAGCCGATTTGTCGGATCAGGAATGTGTATTAGTGATGGAACACGATCCGACTCAAAAGCAGACCAATGGACTCGCCTCGTTTGCCACCAACCTCAGAATTATGCCCACTCTTTCTTTAAGTCCCGTTCGTAATTGCTTCCACTTCAGATCTTTGAGGGATTACTGTGCTCTGCTTTGTTTTGGTCTCTCTCCTCTTTGATTCTGGCAGCAAGTGCATTCACTTATTTCATACCAAACACAGGCCACGCTTACGTCCACGACCTGCAGCGGTGACCCACTGAGTCAGCGCCACTCCCCCGCCTCCTTCTCTGCAGGAGAGTGCTCCATCAAATCAGCCTGGCAAGGAGGAGTGCCAAGTAGTCACCAACCTAGGCTTTCCTGGATTGTCCCAGCAGTGACCCGATCTTGTCCGGGATGGAGGGCAGGATTTTGTTTTGCAGAAGCTTTGCTGAGGGAGCTTCAGACGACCTGAACAGAGACGAGTGCTTTGTTGCGTCAGTTCCAGAAAGAAGTTACAAACACAGCCTCGCGGACTCAGAAGGCAAGGGCACTTGAGACGTCGCTGAGATACGGGAGGGAAGAATAAAGGGGACATTTAAGATGCATGAGTCAAATTTAAGTGAGTATAAAAGGGCGCCAATCCTTGTCTTGGAGAACCGATGACCGGGGACATCGTCAGCTTTCCCCTGCTCCGATGCAGCCGCTTCAACTCTACCCCAGGACTAAGGGCGAGAGCCACTGGGTAATGACCTTACTGGACAAATATGACCAGAAATGCATACTTCAGTAGAGTAGGCGGAAAGGTTTAGGGATCAGCAATCAGGGACGTTTCAGAGGCAGGACAGACAGCAGGCGAGGAAGGCGAATTTAACAAGCTCTAAACCTGAAACACTGATAAATCAGCAGAGGAGCCACATAAAAAATACCAAGTGTAAACAAGAAATTTCATGCTGGGAGCACAGCTGTCTGTAGCGTGACAGATTTAATAATAAACACAAACACAGCACTACACTCAGCCTGCATCTTCAGCCCGTAAAAACAGACAGACCTGCAACAGTCACCTCCAGTAACCTTGGTTTATTGTAACCACAGTTCTTCCCTTTGGTACACCTTGTGTACACCTCTGCTAGAAACAGCCTTTTTCTTTCCCTCATCACGGATCCAGATTGAGCGTTAACGCTCATTTTAATTACACTGAGCTCAGGTTAAAGGTGAGAGGACACAAGAGCACGGCTGGTCAACCATTAGCTGCCATTAGCCTGCGGACGGGACAAAGGAGCTCTGAAGAGCCGCATCATTAATCGGAACCTTCAAAGGGGCCCAGGGCGGCCCGCTGTCGGTGCGCAGAGAGAGAGAGCTAATTACGTATTCGCCTCCCCGAGGTAATTTGCACCCATTGTGCGGCGAGAGCTGAATCAAGACACGAGATCACAGATTAAGCACTTAACGGGAGCCAAGAGGAGCTTTTCAGAGACCAACGGGCGGAGGAGGAGAAAGGGGGATACTGAAGGAGAGCGTGTAAGAGAGAGACGGTAATTACACAGCGGTTTACAGTCATCCCAATCCTCTCAGCTCCGTCTACGCTCTGCCCCCAAACTCCGATTCTGTCCACAAGTGTTCACGTTTGGGCCCATGAGCAAACGACAGGAGGAGATTAGATAAATTAGCCGGCATCTTGCATATACAGTGAGACGGGGATCTGAACGGCCTGGACAGAGTTCCACACCACACACATCGCTTTCCGATCACCAGCTCAAGAAGAATACACAATACGGCAGCACAGGCAGGCAGGTGGCATTCAGATGATGAGCGTTCTCTGCTTGGCTCACCGCGAAGGAACAGGGTGATTCAAAAAGATTCATCAGTTTTCAAAGCGGCATAGTTTTACAACCGTGAGGCGTCGAGGAACCAATCATAATCCAGTTGGAAGTGGGGGGTCATAGAGTTTCTGACTGGCTCCTTCAGTCTGAGAGGAGCTGAGACCCCTGAGCAGAGCGTTCTGCGTTCTCCACGTCAATCAGAGTGAATCCGTCAGAACTGAGCAGCGGGATTTTCATCAGCAGTGAAGCTCCAGCAGCTCAGAGCGTTCGGCGCTGGTTCCACAGCACTGGATGATCTCCGAAATCCCACTGAAAGAGCCGTGAGAGCAGCGACGCCCGACACGCTCAGTCCAGTCTGGGATGAGTCTGACTGTGGTGTTGATGTCGTCCGTCCAGCTGGAGGAGGTTCAGACTGAGACCTTGTAGAATTACATAATAAACTTTATGCTCATTTAAACCGTTTACAGCTCACTGCACTGATCTGTGATGATTTACAAGTGAAAATCAATCCATTTGAATTCAGATGAATCTTTCTGAATCACCCTGTGTTTACCTGCAGTTTTGCTAAACATGCATCTCTTCTGGAAAAAGAACGTGGTCATTTGTCACATACATGATTTTGAGATTCATGTCCGGATTGCATCTGGACACTTTGGCCTGATTCCATTTACATTCTTCTTACTTGTGTAAAAAGCACAGCAACATTTACTTTATTTCCGTTTTTTTTTATTTACTATTTTTCTCCTGTTATAACATGAGTCAGCAAGCATGGACACTTTCATGGGCCCAGAGTGCAAGAAGACAACCCAGCCTTCTTTACCCTCTCACCTGCTAATCAGCACTCAGCAGATACATTTCCACAACAACTGTATACAGATACTGAAACACATTCCATTCACACTCATTAAATGTGGTCAAGATCGGTCTCTGACCACCTCTGAATATGATCTGAAGATCTGATCTGTTTGTCATTCTCCAGCTTCTTGTTCGAATTGTCCCTTTCCACCTTAAGTGGTGGCTGAGGTTCCAGAGTATAACTGCTGCAGCATTTAAGGTGGAACGGGAGAATTCGGAATTCAGCCTTGAAGCTTCTTAGTGTTTGTCAGTCTCTCGCTGTTTCAGGAAACCAGCTGGAGTGACTATAAACACTAATAAGTCCATTCGTCTCCAAATTATCAATGTCCGTCTTAAATCTCTCTCTTTGCCGTTTTGTAGCTACTAGCTGGACGAGGCTGTTGTCTGTGTTGCTATGGTGACCAGCCGTCTGCGCTGATCTTCAGGGTTAAAGGGTGGATCAGCAGTTCTACATTAACTCCAGCGTTTAAGACCATTTACTGTTGATTCAGCTTTGGAGCCTCATGTTGACGACCGCTGCCACAAGCAAACAATGGCACCACCAGCACAGAGCAGTTTTGCTGTTTATCGTCTGAAGGCAGTCTGTGCAGCTATGAGAACAGAAGAATGACAGTGGAAGAAAGAAAGAGTACCATAAAGAAAGGATCTGAGAGCAATACTTGACAGACTGGAGCCCAACTTGAAGGAGTATGCCAGTGTGTTGGTGCCAACCCCTGGGACTCAATGCCCTGGGAACATTTGAATGCTTCAGCTCCAGTAGGACCTGATTTACTTTGAGAAGGTAAAAGACTAAAATGTGAGACATACGGGGTCCACAGGACTAAGAACCAGTGGGTAATGATAATAGCAGCCAAATATACCAAGGGATATAGACATAAGTAGATCAGACATAAGAGTCTACATTTTCTGACGTTCAAATCTCATCCAAAATATTATTAGAATGTCATATGAACCCGATATCACGTTAGTAGTATTGTGTTATCAAGGTCACTGCGCAAACTTCAGCATCTGACAGTATCTTCAGGGCTTAGTCCGAAGCCTTCTTCTCTGGCCATTTAAAACGACCCATTTCGCCTGACAAACGAGAGCCGAGACAAATTTTTACTCATGTTTTTTCCGAGACCAGCATCTAAAACCTGATGCTGTGGTGTGAGGACATCCCAAACTGTACGCTGTACAAGAGAGGCAGCCTTTTGTAAAGGCATCATATCTGCCTGCAGCACATGTCTATAGCTAGAGTAGCTGCGTTTCTATGGCGACTTTCTCCATATGAACTACAATAAATGTGGTAATAATGGAGAATATCACACCACTTAGCATTTAATAGTTCAGTTATGTTTACATACGGCAAAATGCCGTTTAAATACGGCAGTCTTGTGACCGTTTGCACAGTATCAATTAGTAAGTGAACTTTTTTGTGGTAATAAAATTAACTACCATAAATGAGTTTTTACTGTCATTGGGGACTCGATTAACTGTCACAGGTCCATCGCCAGCTAAAATTTAATGTGACGGGCCTAAATCAAACATGGACATAGGCCTTGAGATGTTTGCATGACAAAGGTCTCGAATCTGCTGGACACCTATAGCTGGAAGACTATTCTCATGTACTCTACTCTTACTAGGGCTGGACGATTTTGGCAAAATATTTGCGATTTTTTTGTCCAATACTGTGAACTAAAGATTACGATTAAATTGCGAATGTTTTCTATAAACTGATGTATGAGCCTTTTCTTTTTGACTAATAAAACCAGCGTGTATCTTTTTATCTTGAGGCTTGAACCCTGATCACGGAGCACCAGCTTCCCAGTTATTTGTGGTTGTGATGTCACAGCACACGGATGTTTGGCTGCTTCTGATTCATGGAATTCATCTAAAAGCAGTTCACGAGGTCCGTGTGATTAGGCTCAGTTGCCCTATTTAAACCTCACAACACATCAACATTCACACAAGATGGTTCTTTATAGAGGAAAATGGTTCTATATGGAACCATGAACCCTCAAAAAAAAAAAAAAAAAAAAAAAAACAAACCTTGGCCTGATTAAATGTGAAACGGTTCTTCTGATTTGGAGCAGTTGTGGGTGGGTCAGATGGGATGGGGCAGTTGTGGGTGGGTTGGACAGGGGACAAGGCAGTTCAGTAGTGGGGGGGGGGGTCAGACAGGGAATGAGGCAGTTCAGTAGTGGGTGGCTCAGATGGGACAAGGCAGTTCAACAGTGGGTGGGTTGGACAGGGGATGGGGCAGCTCAGTAGTAGGTGGGTCAGATGGGACAAGGCAGTTCAACAGTGGGTGGGTTGGACAGGGGATGGGGCAGCTCAGTAGTGGGTGGGTCAGATGGGACGAGGCAGTTCAATAGTAGGTGGGTCGGACAGGGGATGGGGCAGCTCAGTAGTGGGTGGGTCAGATGGGACGAGGCAGTTCAATAGTAGGTGGGTCGGACAGGGGATGGGGCAGCTCAGTAGTGGGTGGGTCAGATGGGACAAGGCAGTTCAACAGTGGGTGGGATGGACAGGGGATGGGGCAGCTCAGTAGTGGGTGGGTCAGATGGGACAAGGCAGTTCAACAGTGGGTGGGATGGACAGGGGATGGGGCAGCTCAGTAGTGGGTGGGTCAGATGGGACGAGGCAGTTCAATAGTAGGTGGGTCGGACAGGGGATGGGGCAGCTCAGTAGTGGGTGGGTCAGATGGGACGAGGAAGTTCAATAGTGGGTGGGTCGGACAGGGGATGGGGCAGCTCAGTAGTGGGTGGGTTGGACAGGGGATGGGGCAGCTCAGTAGTGGGTGGGTTGGACAGCGTAGATCTGCTCTACGGCTGCTCGTAGCAGTTTGTCCCTCGCTGTCGTGTCCTGGGGAGGCAGATCTTTTCAAGCAGTAATGCTCTCTCTCTGTCTCACTGTCCCCTGATACCCCAACCAAAGTCTTATTGTCAACAGACACAAGCAGTCACATGTCAGGAACAGAGCAGCCAATCCCCTACTGTCACTCACACACACACACACACACACACACACACACACACACACAGATCAATGTAGCTAGCAGAGAGGGTCTTTTGTTATCTCAGATTAGATTTTCATGAGTGGGAGCAGAAGCTGTCCTGTTGGCCATCTGCTCATTCACTCCCCCCAAAGCCCCCCGGGAAATGCAGTCCAGGGGTCCTGCCAGCTCCCACTGCTTTTGTTGGGCTTCCCTTCGCAGCCGTAGTCAATCAACATGTCACACCACATCAGCGTCACGACAGACGAGAAAGGGAGAGAGAGCTATACTGCACCACGAAAGAGCATCCATTTACAGAAGAAGCAGCACATTAAGATTTGATCAGCCCATAAATACTGCACCATACATAAGACCAGGAAGTGCTTTCTGTAAAACTCTCTACCGTACGTGGGCTGGAGATGTGCATTACGGCTAGTTTTGGTATCAGAGAATCTGCAAGAGTTAAGTAACAGAGCCAGTTAACCACCAGTAAGGCAAAAAAAAATACTTCAGCCTAAATGAACGTAGGGCTGGACCCTTAACCCTTTCGGTTAACTCTTTTGTTAAGAAGCAAAAAAAAAAAAAAAAAAAAAAATGTAGCATACAAATTTATTTGAAATCACGATTCTGTCCTGCAAATCACTGCATGGGCTCAGAAACATTTCCACAAGTCACTGTGTGTGAAGAACACAGTTCACAATTCACAAACGCAAGTTAAAGCTTCATACAAAGAAGAAGACAAATGTCAACAGGATTCAGAAACGCTGCCGCCTTCTCTGGGCCGAAGCTCTTTTAAAACGGACCGAGGTAAAATGGAAAACCGTTCTGTTGTCAGACTAATCAAATTTTGAAATTCCTTTTGGAAATCACGGATGCCGTGTCCTGCAGACTCAAGAGCAGAGGGACCATCCGGTGCACAATTCAAACGCTTGCATGTCTAGGGGTTTGGGGTTGCATCAGTGCCTATGGTGTGGGCAGCTTACACATCTGGAAAGGCACCATCATTGCAGAACAGTATATAGAGGCTTTAGAACAACATATGCTCCCTTCCAGACAGCGTCTCTTTTAAGGAAGGCCTTGCATATAATAAAAAAAAAAAAACAAACAAACAAACAAAAAAAACCCCACCACACAAGCTAAGCGTGGCGTGCAGCCCCGATGGCGGCCGCTAGAGCCAGCAGGAAGGCAGGGCCCGAGCTCTGAGCAGGGATGAAGCCCGGCAAGGACGGCGGAGAGAGGAACACCGCGAGTGAAAGGCTTGCAGCTCGGCCACCCGGATCGAACAGGAGGCTAATTAACGTGGCCTCACTGCAGAAGCGGAGGCGGCACCCAGGAGGCAGGGCTTGGGACCATCTCACTGCCGTCCTCGCCGGGTTTCGTGGCCACTTGGAGCTCAGGCCCCGCCTTCCTGCCTCTGGTGGCCGTCATCAGGGCCCGGTGGATGGGCGCACACCACACTGAGCGTTACAATTTGCAGAAAAACTTCATATTTAAGTACATTCTCTGCAGTTTCACCAAGAGAACCAAGAGAACATGTAATTTGACCAGATGTGTTGAAACCCTTGTATTGGACTGCGTATAACGGGCGACTAACATAGGAGTTCCTAATAAAGAGGGCGAGTGTACATGTATATTTTATGCCCTTATTATCCGTGCTAGGCCATTGTTTCTCAGGGACGTGTGAGCATGTTGTGTGCACATTTAATAACAACTGTATTCTGTCAGAAAAGCTGTTTTGCTCATTACTCTGAGAAAAACAATATTCTGGCAGGAGATCAGCAGGGCAGCTAATCCTCCTGGGTATTAGGGCTCGGTTTATCTGTAGGCCTGGAGAAATTGTAAAATGTGTGCTCGTCAGCACCGACCTGAGAAACCTGAAGGTTAATTAGCTGTCGGACAGTGAGGTCTTGTGCCACTACGGCGAGCGGAAAACAGGCAGGCGCAGTGCTCGACGCTAAAGGCGTCCCCACAACACAACGCTGCTGCGGCTGAGGCTGAGGCTGCTGCGTCGACACTCCTCAGCTGAAAAGAGTGAATGGCCTTTGATCATCGGATCAGCGCATACCGCAGTAACATGCCAGCAAGGGACAGCAGCCGAGAGACCGAGAGAGAGAGACAAAAGGAGAGAATGGAGGAGGGGAAAGAGAGAGAGAGACAAAGGACTCCCAGTATCCCTCGACAAAGAGAGTGTGTGTGTGTGTGTGTGTGTGTTTGCCAAAAGGCAGAGAACAGCACACACACACACACACACACACACACACCTCACATAAAACACATATTGCACCTAATAATAAATTAAAGCACCGCTGACTGACTTACAATTAGATACGACCCAGCGGATCAATCACGCCACTGTGAAACTCACCTGAGCAATTAAACGCAATGCCTGAGGCTCGACACACTCGCTAATGAACTCATCAACACTCCTCTTACGCTGCGGCCTGCAGGGTTAACATCACAGTCTACTTAGCGTTAAACACGTCCTCGTCAACTGCGCACAGCCAACCATCATCAGCTCTTTAAGGAATACACAAAACAGGGCTGTCAGCAGGCATCACTTACATATATGCCATTTGGCTGACGCTCTTATCCAGAGCGACTTAGTCTGATCATTTTACGCAGGCAGGCCAAGGCGGTGTTGGGAGTCTTGCCCAAGGACTCTTACTGGTATAGTGCAGGGTTCCTAACCCGATGGGCATTGAACCCCAGTCTACAGCATAGAAGGCTGAGGTGTCACCCACTACACCAGAGGTCACTAATAGGTGGACCGCGGTCCAAATCTGGACCCAGACGCTGTCCTATGCGTCCCTGGACCTGAACCTGTAACTGATAAACTATAGAGAATTATTTAATAGCGGCCGGGAGACCGGGAGTAAATATCACACGTGACGCTACTCAGCCAATCAGATCTGTGCATTACGATGAGCTCTGAGACTCGAGTGAGTGACGCCACACAGGGGAGGGTCGAGGAGAGAAACAGCAGTCAGAGAAGAAAGTGAGTCAGAGGGAAGTTATTCCACATGACGTGATCTAAAAAGAGGAAACTGACAGTAAATGTTGGTGAAATCCGACCAAACTGGACTTTATTTGATCTGATGTTCAGTAAATGTTGGTGAAATCTGACCGAACTGGACTTTATTTGATCTGATGTTCAGTAAATGTTGTTGAAATCTGACCGAACTGGACTTTATTTGATCTGATGTTCAGTAAATGTTGGTGAAATCTGACCGAACTGGACTTTATTTGATCTGATGTTCAGTAAATGTTGTTGAAATCTGACCGAACTGGACTTTATTTGATCTGATGTTCAGTAAATGTTGTTGAAATCTGACCGAACTGGACTTTATTTGATCTGATGTTCAGTAAATGGTGTTGAAATCTGACCGAACTGGACTTTATTTGATCTGATGTTCAGTAAATGTTGGTGAAATCTGACCGAACTGGACTTTATTTGATCTGATGTTCAGTAAATGTTGAAATCTGACCGAACTCGCGATGCCCTGACGCCACTCGGGAGCCCTGGTAGTCGTCTTTTGCGATAATGTTAATAACTAACTGGAAAACATAGCAACCTCAGCTGAGTCAGCGTTTAATATCCCAGCGGATGCTTTTCTGCATTTGAATGTGTAATAATTTCTATGAATCAGACGGATCAGGACAGTCCTCACACAGCGTAATTAAATGGGCAGAATAATTAGACGGAGAACGCTTTAAAGACGGGACGGAACTTGAAATCAGCAAGATGATTCGTTAGTGAATGGCCCACAGGACAGGTCAGCAACTGCCCACATGAACACACGATGGGTCAGCAAGTTGTCATCAGGAGCTGACCGGTCAATATGCCCCACACACACGCGCACACACACACACACACACACACACACACGCACACACACACGCAGTGAAAGGCTTCCTCCAGGAACAACACGGTGCAACAAGGAACAAAATGCACTAAGTGTGAACGTGCAAACAAAAACCTTCAGCTAGAAAGAAAAGGATAAATGAATCGACGTCAGACAGTAAACGGACGGCGCGGCGCGGCGCCGACACGGCGCTCCTCTCCGGACGTGAGGCAGGCGTGTGGAATAAGGTGCAGAGATATTTATCACACTGATCTGAGAGCCGTGCAGTCAGGTAAACAAACACAGCAGTTACTGAGGCAGTGAGACTTGAGTACTGGGACTGACACCGGCGGCGTTTCCTCCTCTGTGATTGGTTGTGCGAGCTGGCGGGAGGCGGAGTTTATGTGCCGCCTGCATCTGTTCGTTACATCTGTGGAGGAGCGGCTGAGGAAACATCACTCACACCAGCCCACCCACTCGCACTCGCGTGCGCGCGCACACACACACACACACACACTACAGATCTCTCCCTCACTCTCTCACACACACACACACGCACACACACAAGATCTCTCCCGCAGTCTCTCACGTACCCCAAATACAGACCTCTCCCTCATTCACTCACACACCCTACACATCTCTCCCTCGCTCACACACACACACATCTACACAAACACACCCAATATAGACCTCTCCCTCACACACACACATACACACAAAGATACCCCCGCCTCTCTCTCACACCTACAGCACTCACAAACACACACCTCTCCCTCACTTACTCTCTCTCTCTCACACACACACACACACACACACACACACACACACACACCTCTCCCTCACTCTTTCCCTGCTTACTGTAAACATACTGTAATGTGTTCTCTACAGGCACAACACACGTCTACATGCTTGATTACAGTTTTTGGGGGGACATCCGTCACGTCCAAAAGTTTCACACCTTAAACAGTCCACGTTCACACCCACACCCAGTATCTCTCACGGCTGTGCCATGACCTGACCCCACAAGACTGACCGTACAGTCCCCCGTCTAGCTCCTCAGCGCCTGCAGTAAACAACGGCACCTTAAAGGGTGTTTATGATCAAATCCCCGTCTTATTACTCACTAAACGAAAGGCGCGTCTGCACCGTTCCGGATTCACTTCAGTACTGAGCCGCGATCGCTCCGCTGAGCGAAGAGACAGAGAATGAATCGTGATCACATTCCAGCTCATCTCTCTGCCGATGTTGCTCAAATCTACTGAACTAAACCAGCTTTTATTTGTGGTTGATGTATTTTGCATGTGGAATCACATGTTTTATGAATGTGGTGATGTTTCAACCATACAGGGAGACGGCGGCGTGTACGGAGCTCTCCGACTCTCACGGATGCAGTGTTCCGCTGAGTGATGCATCCCTGAAGCCACAGTTTCTACTACTTTATAGTTTATACTAGTTTATATTACACTCGTTTATAATACACTCTTTAGTTAAGTGATACTTTATTAATCCCACAAACTGGGAAATTCCACCTCCACATTTAACCCATCCGTGAAGTGAAACACCACATACACACTAATGAATACACACACTAGGGGGCAGTGAGCACACTTGCCCGGAGCGGTGGGCAGCCCTGTCCACGGTGCCCAGGGAGCAGTTGGGGGTTAGGTGTCTTGCTCAAGGACACCTCAGTCATGTGCTGTCGGCTCTGGGGATCGAACCGGCGACCTTCCGGTCACAGGGCCAGTTCCCTGACCTCCAGCCCATGACTGCCCCAAAATATAAATTTATACTAGTTTACGTTACACTCGTTTATAATATACTCTTTAGTTTATACTAATCAAAACTGGATTTTTTTCCTTTTCTTAAAGGGGAGCATCCAGATCTTCCCACATTGTCATGGCATCCTGTGTCTCTCTCTGTCTCTCCCTCTCTCTTACACACACACACACACCCACACACACACACACACACACACACACACACACACACACACACACACAGCAAATCTGTTTTGACGAGGAAACGTGAAACGGATCAGGAGAGCACCGAACAGAAAAAGGGAAACATTACAAGTCACAGTGACCATTTTGGACATAAAATTAATCGCTGGACTAAAATGAGAGACTCGATGAGAAAAGAGAGAAAGCAAGAAAGAGAAAACGAAACTAGGGAAGTAGGGAGCCGACACAAAAGAGACAGAAAAGAAAAAGAAAACGAGAAAAAGCAGATCAGTAGCCACGTTTACACGCAGCCTAATAATTCATTAGTAATCCGACTAAAAGCTCAATCGGAATTGAATACATCCATGTAAACACCTGTTGGAATACAGTTTCTATCTGAGTGATCGAGGTGGGTGAACCTGTAAATAACCCGTTAAATAGAAGAATAATATCCGTGTAAACGTCTGTATCCGATTACATTCCCTATCGGAAAGTTTCAGTCCGTTCTGCTTGTGCGTCGCGTCACAGTGAGAGTTTATACCGTTCAACACGGCGGAGCAGAAACTGGTCTGCAGAGGAGACGAAGTTCATGCTCTGATCTTTAAAAGACGGCGGCGGGACGGACGTCCAGCTTATGCGTCTCAGAGCACGACGTCTTCCTCTCGGCCTTCTTTAATAAGGACGTGTGAAGGACATTTTCCTGAGTCTGACGTCATTTTAAAGCAGTTAAAAACACAAGCACTGCTCACTGCTGCTCATCTCACTCTGACTGGACCTCACGTGATGCTGGTTGTCATGGTAACGTTTACTCTCAGGGGTTCTCCACGGATCTGACTGCTTGGAAATCTCTATTTACATGTGCACTACATCAGATTGTAGAATACAGTGAGTAAATGAACACCTCGGGCTTGATCCATAATTGGAATGTAATCAATCGGATTGAAGAAAATCTTTGCATGTAAACACAGACACTGAGAGACGGAGACATCTCATCAATGGTCTGCGGTTTCAACCAGGCGTGATTCCACCTGCGCAAAGACCATCTGCCCCTGGGGCACCGTCCAGCAATGTCCACACAAGCCGAGCAGCCAGAATTCCATTTCAGGAAGGCCACTGAGCAAACGTTATATCCCAGAGTCACGACATCATTTACATCACTTTGGTGCCGTCAAACCAAATCAAACAACCAAATAAAAACCTTCAAATAAACAGATCAGCTCGTTTACACAGGTCAGCACACGGTTTTTAATCCAGCATCCAGTTCAAACTGACCACCTACCAACTGCTGCATGTTAATAGAGCTGCTACTCTGCCAAGTTGAGATGATAATGACTTAGAAGTTCCACTCCACCTTCGTTTGGACGCTGGCTTAAAGACGTTGCCTCGTTTCTCTACTTGGGGAAAAATGAGACACACTTTAAAGGAGGATGCACGTCAATTACACATCACACGAGGCCCAATGTTCTCCCTCATCATCTCATATATTTATACACCGGTCAGGAACCACATTCTGACCACCTCCTCGTTTCTGCGCTCACTGTCCACTTTATCAGCTCCACTTACTGTATAGCTGCACTCTGTAGTTCTACAGTTACAGACTGTAGTCCATCTGTTTCTCTGATACTCTGTTACCCTGTTCTTCAGTGGGCAGGACCCCCATGGACCCTCACAGAGCAGGTACTGTTTGGGTGGTGGGTCATTCTCAGCACTGCAGTAACACTGACGTGGTGGTGGTGTGTTAGTGTGTGTTGTGCTGGTCTGAGTGGATCAGACACAGCAGTGCTGCTGGAGTTTTTAAACACCTCAGTGTTGCTGCTGGACTGAGAATAGTCCACCAACCAAAAATATCCAGCCAACAGCGTCCAGTGACCACTGATGAAGGACTAGAGGATGACCAACACAAACTGTGCAGCAGCAGATGAGCTGTCGTCTCTGACTTTACATCTACAAGGTGGAACATCATGGCAGGAGTGTCTAACACTCTAACAGAGTGGACAGTGAGTGGACACAGTGTTTAAAAACTCCAGCAGCTAGAAAACTATATGACTCTAGTGAAACAGGTCGAAGGCTGCAGGCCTGTATATCCTTCCACAGCATCTTGTTTACCAACTGAATCACTATGTACGATTAAGAAAAACATCGCCTGGCCAATCAGGGCAAGGAATGGGAAAACTGAGATCAATGACCGCTGACTCACTTCCTCTCAGCCCCCCCGTCCCCGGCTTGCCTCACCGCGCTCAGGCAGCCGCTCGGATCTATTCAGAGACACAATTAAACATTAAATTGCTTGTTACTGTGCAGTGGATGGAGGGGGTGGACTTCTAGCTCGACTGTGGAAGCACAGAAGCGCAGCGCACACATTTCCCTCCAGACCAACCAACCGCGCTGTGCTCTCACCGCGACTTTAATAAATGATGCATTTGCTTTCAACTTGAGCCAATAATCGACAAGTCCAGTATATAATGGAACACATCACTGCTGATCTCCATTTGCAGTTTTTTGACATAGTTTGAAAACGCCTGCTGCTCTTTACATTGTATGTAAATTTCATGATGAATGGACCAAAAGAAACGGCCCGAATTTTCTTGGAAAGACGTCTGGTTCCATTGACTTCCATTTAAAGCAAAGTAGCTTTTTTCCTTCTCCTGTAAAGTCACCGTCCTGGAGATACGAGGTTTTGATCAGACGACAGCGATATGATTATCGACAACATAACCAAGCAGCACAAAGTGCTCACAGTGAGTTCATCTGAAAATACTTTATTCAAAAATATAAAACAGCTTTTGGGGAATTTGGGGCTGAACGATTCATCGCTTTTACACCGAAATCTCAAATTTAAGAGCGTGATCTTTTCAAATCACTAGAGCTGCAATTATCATGGTCCTACAGTCTAATTTCAACTGCGCTATTGAAGATGGTTCTTCAAGCCTTCTTTAGTACAGAAAATGGTTCTATATAGAACCGTGAACACCTCAAAGAACCCTTTGCACGACTAAACGGTTCCTCGCATCGTGAAATGGTTCCTCAGACTGATGGAGAATGTGCCGTAGATGCTTCAATATAGAACCTTTTTGAAAATGGTTCTAACACAGCATCCAAAACGGTTCTTCTATTGTTACAGCACTAAGCTATTAACAGTAGCAGAACCCTTTTGGCTGCTGTATAGAACCATATACAACACATTTTCCATCCATCAGAAGAACCGTTTCACATTTAAATCAGGCCAAGGGTTTTTTGAGGGTTCATGGGTTTAGAACCACTTTCCTCTCTAAAGAACCCTTAAAGAACCATCTTGTGTGAATGTTGATACGTTGCGAGGTTTAAGGAGGGAAACTGAGCCAAATCACACGGAGCTCGTGAACTGCTTTTAGATGAATTCCACGAATCAGAAGCAGCCAAACAACCGTGTGCTGTGACATCACAACCACAAGTAACCAGCATAACCAAATTTAAGGTGGAATGGGAAAATTCGAACAAGAAGCTGGTGAACGAGAAGCGGCTTCAGGCTCGTAAAAAAGTCGAACGTTGAGACATTTTACAGGAAACTGCTCTACTTCTGTGGGAAAAGTTCCTGCCAGAGATGCGAGAAAAGCCACTGAAGCTGAGCTGAAGCTTAAAGCAGAGCAAAGCAAGTCTGTGGATTTAGTTTATTTTATAATCTATACCATCAGCACATACTGAGACAGACTAACAGCCAAAGGAACGTTAAATGTTGCGGCTCCCAAGGTGGTTTGATTGTTGTTGAACGGACAAAATTGCTTCTCTTAACATTCAGTTTGAGACCCCTGACTTAGGCAAAGCAATGCCAACTGGACATCATGCCAGGGATCGCTGTGGCATCACCAGGAAAGCTCATGCACACCAATTAACACCAGGAAAGCTGCACGGCTGCACGACCGAACTTGCCACAAAGGGTGTCGAATCTCAGATACACTCCATCAAGTGGTTCATGACTCTGTATGACACACTGATGTCTAGAAAAACGGGCAAAACTAAATATAGCTCGAAAAAAAGGTAGTAGCTGCAACTTCTAGAAGCCTTGAAGCTCCATCTATTCTGCACACAACACACACACACACACACACACACACCTGCCTGTGAAGTCACACTTCACACTGTCAGCCAGCTCATAGTACACAACAGAGGGAGGAGAGAGAGCAGAACAGGCTTTCTGCTTTTCTGCTGAGGTGAAAGATTTGGTGGGGAAGAAAAGAAAAACCTCTCCAGAACAGCCGTCTCAAATAAACACACTCAGGCCCAAAGCACTGATGCGCATCTGCAGCACTTCTACCTGCCGCAGTGTGACGGCGGGCAGCTAATCTCTCTCAGCTCCGGACAGAACATCACCCGCAACTCAGCGGCGTAACAAAGGCAGACGGGGGATCTAAACGACCACTCAAACGGCTGCAGTCACAGATTTCAACGGACGCTTTTACAAGGCAAATAGATCTGACTGACAAAGCTGTAGAGCAGAGGTCACTAACAGGCAGACCACGGTCCGAGTCCGGACCCACATACTGTCCCATGCGGACCTGGACCTGTAACTGATAAACTATGGAGAATTATTTAATTTGGATGGGGTGGTCCTGTTTTAATCAGTGTGACTATTCTAGCCTTTATGTTCGCTTTTATGGCTGGAGACTCACAGACCAATCACACGCGCTGTAAATGCCACACGTGACGCTACACAGCCAATCAGATCTGTGCATTACGATGAGCTCTGAGACTCGAGTGAGTGACGCCACACAGGGGAGGGACGAGGAGAGAAACAGCAGTCAGAGAAGAAAGTGAGTCAGAGGGAAGTTATTCCACATGACGTGACCTAAAAAGAGGAAACTGACAGTAAATGTTGGTGAAATCTGACCGAACTGGACTTTATTTGATCTGACGTTCAGTAAATGTTGTTGAAATCTGACCGAACTGGACTTTATTTGATCTGATGGTCAGTAAATGTTGGTGAAATCTGACCGAACTGGACTTTATTTGATCTGATGTTCAGTAAATGTTGGTGAAATCTGACCGAACTGGACTTTATTTGATCTGATGTTCAGTAAATGTTGGTGAAATCTGACCGAACTGGACTTTATTTGATCTGATGTTCAGTAAATGTTGTTGAAATCTGACCGAACTGGACTTTATTTGTTCTGATGTTCAGTAAATGTTGGTGAAATCTGACCGAACTGGACTTTATTTGATCTGATGTTCAGTAAATGTTGGTGAAATCTGACCGAACTGGACTTTATTTGATCTGACGTTCAGTAAATGTTGGTGAAATCTGACCGAACTGGACTTTATTTGATCGGATATTCAGCTGTCGACTGTATAAGACGCTGATATTCCTACTCGGCTACTTCAGTAAACAGTAGACGGTGCTGAGTCGAGATAAATTCATGATGAATTAACTCCAGCAGCACTGCTGTGTCTGATCCACTCACACCACCACAACACACACTAACACACCACCACCAGGTCAGTGTTACTGCAGTGCTGAGAGTGACCCACCACCCAAACAGTACCTGCTCTGTGAGGGTCCATGGGGGTCCTGACCACGGAAGAACAGGGTAACAGAGTATCAGAGAAACAGATGGACTACAGTCTGTAACTGTAGAACTACAGAGTGCAGCTATACAGTCAGTGGAGCTGATAAAGTGGACAGTGGGCGTAGAAACGAGGAGGCGGTCATGATGCTACGCCTGATCGTGTATTTATTAGAATGACGAGTGATTCCAAACTTCTAAACAAACAGGGTAATTCCTTCCACAGCCTGCAGGTGTCACTGTCCCTGCCTCAGCTGGGGATGATTAAACAGGGAACAGGGAACAGGGAACACTGGAATGGGGCACTAAAGAGGCTGCACTGAAGCTGGAGACAAAAATAGAGTTTAAACAATTCTCACACCAGGGGGGATCGGAAAAGGGACATGAAATGAGTCTCTCACATGCGCGCACACACACACACACACACACACACACACACACACACACACACGCGGACTCAGGAGCAGCGGTAGTCTGGCTCTCACTGATTACAGAGATCATATTTTTCCCCCTATTTTTCAGCTCTCAAATCCACCGTTCTGGCTGCACAGACAGAGGAATTAGCACAATGATGCTCATGCCCTCAGACACCCCTACACCCCACCGCATCCACGGCAACCACCCCAGCCAGAGAGGGCTTAGCTGAGCTGCGGTAACCATGACGACGGCCCAGCGCAGGCCGAGAATCGGTTTCAAGGTGAGCTGGTGGGAAGCAGCAGACTGGAGGGAGATGGATGGGAGGCTGCAGCTGTCTGTGTGTGTGTGTATGTGTGTGTGTGTGTGTGTGTGTGTGTGTGTGTGTGTGTGTGTGTGTGTGTGTGTGTGTGCGCGCGCGTGTTAAACGATGAGGTCAGAGAAAGGGCGATGAACGTCCTTCCAAATCTAGCCGCTGTCATGACAGGCAGTTGCATTCGTGGACCTAAAACGCCGTCTCTACCTCCAAATCCGATGCTGTACAATTTTTCCACTATAATCCCGTAGCAGGCAAAAATAAATCAAAGAGTGATTTGGCTGGTGGTCTTAGAACACTTAAAGGGGAATTCCACCAAACTTTCTGCATAGTTCAACGATCAAACCAGTCAATTCTGAGTGGGCAGATGTGAAACGGTTCACTCTACACTGAGAAATGAAGCTTCTGCTCAGGAACGTTTTTCCTTCATCAATATACAAACAGTGTAGATGTTCCTCAAAGCTCCAGCAGTGGGTTTAAGGTCTGATTGTGGAGCTTAAATCAGTTCCTCCAGGTGAAAAGTTGGTATTTGTTCCTTTTCATAACCGAATGTTTTAAAACAGAGCAGTAGAGTAAAAGCCTGGAGGCGAGGCGAGGCGGGGTGTGTGGAGACCAGCGCAACACACACTAACACAACACCACCACGTCAGTGGTACTGCAGTGCTGAGAATGACCCACCACCCAAACAGTACCTGCTCTGTGAGGGTCCATGGGGGTCCTGACCACTGAAGAACAGGGTAACAGAGTATCAGAGAAACAGATGGACTACAGTCTGTAACTGTAGAACTACAGAGAGCAGCTATACGGTCAGTGGAGCTGATAAAGTGGACAGTGAGCGTAGAAACGAGGAGGTGGTCAGACTGCTGTGTGTGGGAATGTGCATCCAATCTATCACCACACATGAAAGTGACCCAAACCTGATTTGAAAGGATCTGATTTTTTTGTGTTCACACAGCTGTGAAGAAAAAAAAAAAAAGGCATTTCCTTCAACGTGACGTCCAGTCGGCATCTGCGGCCGAAACAAACAGCTGTTCTGTACAAACCCTCGGCGACGTGGTGCCACGAGATCCTGCACACCAGCGTGATGAGGTCAGTCTTCTCTGAGTGAGGACTCGCCTCGGTCTCCTGTATCCAGAATGAGTCAGTTCTCCGCCTCCCCCTCTCTCAGCGCCGCCGGAGCTCCTGCTGGGGAAAGGTCAGCTGACGGCCAGCCCCTCCTCTCCCCGGCTACTCTAAGAGAGGCCATTAGCATCAGGTTATGCAGCAGGCCTCTCCGAAACCCTCTCGAAAACAAAGCATCCCAACGCGTTCCTGGCTTGGACGTTCTTGGCTTGGACGTAGGGTTCCACTGAAAACCCGTAAATGGTGTAGAACCGCATGAACAGCCTCTTATTCTTCTCCAGGGTATATTTTGGTTTGTCCATCTGAATTTGTGTGACCAAATCGTGAGGCAAATTAATTATAAATGCCAATTGATATTTTATTTATTTATTATTTTATTGTAAAAGCTCCTCAAATTATCAGAACGTGTGTTTTATGATCTCCACATTTCACCACACGCTCACAATTTACTGCTAAAGTCCAAAAATCTCGGCCGCTCTTTGTGTTGTTCTCTAAAAGTGATGTTTCCAGAGCAGATCGCTGAAGAGACGCCGTCTGTTTATAGTTTAGAGCCCAGATTTGGGGAAAAACGGGTCGACTTTCAGTAGAAAAACAAAGTTCAGCTTCTTTTATTATAAGGGTTTAAAATGACGTCACCGTCTATTAGACTGGAGAGAAGAGCTACAGCCTCACACGACGCCCAGCTTCTGAATGGAGCTTATGGAATATGAACGTTAGGAAGAACATGATGAAGAGCGGTTTGGACCCACCGGTGGTCTCGAGGAGTTTAAGAGGTTAAAAGTGTGAGAACGGTCACTAAATGTACACAACGCTCAAAAAATGTCAATGAAGGTTTTAACATCCCCATCGCTCTGCGCTCTACTGCTTATGTACTTTGGTCGATTTCAGTCGACTATGTCAATTAATCGCTGCCCTAGTACTGATTTTTCTATTGGAACGCATTTTTCTTCACTTTAATTCTAAAATAAAAGCCCTAAAATAAAAATAAGAAGAGCTTTTCTACGAGTCGGTGGGAAACTGGTTGTGTGTATGCCACGCCACAGACCGGGAGTGTCCAGTCTCATGAGCCGGAGCTCCAATCACAAGCTCCCGCTTCACTGTAATGAACCCTTTGCAGATTATACTGGACACCCTGCCACAGCCCATAGCTACTAAAATAAAATCTCCATCTGAATGAAAATCGCTCTCGAGTCCAACAAACAAGCTGTTTATAAATAGCCAGCAGATGTAAACGTCTTCAAACGCTCACGGCTAAATAAAGAAGGATGACGTGATGGTGTCGGTGCTCCGTTACTCGAAACAGCGTCCCGACAGACAAAGGCGTGAAAGAGAAGGCGAGGTGGACGGATCTGCTGACGCGCCGGAGTTTTCAGAGCCAAAGACTCTCCTGCAGAAACAGAAACGCTGCTGTGTGTCAGTCTGAGCTCCGTCAGTCAGCAGAGCCTCCGCTGCCCCACCACACCACAGACACGAGAACAAATACAGCAGGAAGGTGAAAAAATGTGTTCGGGTCGAGGCTGAAGGAGAGAACGAGAACGACAGAGCGAGAAGAACGAGAGAGCAAAGAAGATGAAATGAAAGGATAAAACCATAATGAGGAGAACTGAGTTACGCACTTCTAACCTGCAGAACTCATTAACAACCCAAAACCAGCACATGACCACACACACACACACACACACACACACACACACTCTGCACTGTTCACACCAATTATTCTTTACTAAATCATACAGAAGTGTACAACTGCATGAGAGAGAGAGAGAGAGAGAGAGAGAGAGAGAGAGAGAGAGAGAGAGAGAGAGAGACAGAGAGAGAGAGAGACAGAGAGACAGAGAGAGAGAGAGAGAGAGAGACAGAGAGAGAGAGAGAGAGAGACAGAGAGACAGAGAGACAGAGAGAGAGAGAGAGAGAGAGAGAGACAGACAGAGAGAGAGAGACAGAGAGAGAGAGAGAGAGAGAGAGAGAGAGAGAGAGAGAGAGAGAGAGAGACAGAGAGGAGAGAGAGAAACAGAGAAATAGAGAGAGAGAGAGAGAGACAGAGAGAGAGAGAGAGAGACAGAGAGAGAGAGAGAGACAGAGAGAGAGAGAGAGAGAGACAGAGAGACAGAGAGAGAGAGAGAGAGAGAGAGAGAGAGAGAGACAGACAGAGAGAGAGAGACAGAGAGAGAGAGAGAGAGAGAGAGAGAGAGAGAGAGAGAAACAGAGAAATAGAGAGAGAGAGAGAGAGACAGAGAGAGAGAGAGAGAGACAGAGAGAGAGAGAGAGACAGAGAGACAGAGAGAGAGAGAGAGAGAGAGAGAGAGAGAGAGAGAGAGAGAGACAGAGAGAGAGAGAGAGACAGAAACAGAGAAATAGAGAGAGAGACAGACAGACAGAGAGACAGAGAGAGTGAGAGAGAGAGAGAGAAACAGAGAAATAGAGAGAGAGACAGAGAGAGAGAGAGAGAGAGAGAGAGAGACAGAAACAGAGAAATAGAGAAATAGAGAGAGAGACAGAGAGAGAGAGAGAGAGAGAGAGAGAGAGACAGAGAGAGAGAGAGAGACAGAGAGGACACTGACATCTATTAAAACAGATCAAATTAAAAATGTAAAATATCATCAAATCCGACTGTTTGACTAACATTCCACGGATCTGCACAACATCCGATTAAGCAGGACTATTTGTGCTCTCCTTAATCCAACAGGAGTCTGAAAGTGTTTAGAAAAGTGTGCTGTGATGTCATTTATCACGATAACGATAAATATGGTCATACCGCCCAGCTGTAAACAGAACTGAGGGCCGGCTGAGGGTCAGCGCTGCTGACTAACCGGCTCCACTGCTGCTCATGTGATGCTCGGGGAGGGGAGGGGAGGGAAGGGGAGGCGTCTCAGATCAGCCAATCAGAGAGCGCTCGTTATAAAGATGCCCAGCTGTGAGCTGCACAACAGTGACGTGGAGCTGAATCCACAGGTGAGCAAACCAACTTTGACCGGTGCCGAGATGAAACAAGTAACACTTAAAAGCTCCTTAAGATTAACTCGGACTGCGAGAGCCTGAATGTGAGTCCCTCTGACCCCCAAACACCAGTTACTGACCACTGAAAACCTTCCAGACCTCAAAACACCGAGACGCTTCAGCAACGCTGCGGCGACACTGATGCTAGGAAAGCCTACTGAACTCAGCTGGACTGAGAGTTTGGCCCAGTCCCATTTCTCCTTCTTACCCCTACCCCTTGTTTTCGAGTGTTGCCCCTTGTTCCTGAGCTACAGGGCAGTGGTTGAGATCTTCCTCTGAAATGAGACCCTCTAATAAAAGAGCATCACTTCATTAACAGCTACTAGCGCCGCTCTGTAGGCGACCCTGCCCGTCTGCAGGGACAGCAGAGGAGGGGAAAGTTCAGCTCCTCACTGCTGGGCTTTACTTACATTTAGGGGTCAGACGCCTTCAAAGAGGGGGGCAGTTATTTATTAACACCCCCCCTAATTCTTCAGTGATGTGAAGCTGAAGTCAGAGATTCTCCAGATTCTTGAGAATTTTCCCGTTCCACCTTAAATGGAGCAACGGTTCTGACGCTGGAGGTGCCAAAATGTGGATTGGGAAATTTAGCTACCAAGAAGACAACATATCACTAGGAATTATTCTGCTCGTTATAAAGAAGAGGATAATGCACTGAAACCCCATTAGATTAAGACCATACAGGGGTTATTGTGATTTATTAACATAGAAAATTCTCACTTTCTTTGGTATCTTGGGCTCCGGTTTATCTTTTTTCCTCATATCTCTGCTTGGAGTCTCTGGAAAAACCTCCGTTTGGAGGGTCATGTAGCCCCAACACTTCGCCCCACCCCTCTATCTCAACAAGACTCAGGACCCCCCACACCTAGACGTGAACATGCAAAACAGAGGGGTAGGGCCCAGTGGTGGGGGCGAGGGGTGAAATGGGCCTGGGTCCATATCTTAAAATAAATGGAGAGTATTTTAACTGTTAATGCATTTTTGAAAAGCTTGTTTTCAGATACCGACCAGGCCTCTTAAAGAGCAGCTTGTTTACAGAACTACTCCTCCTCTCTCTCTGCCTCTACTGTAGTTTGGGAGCTCGTCTAACAGATGCTCTCACTGCATGAATGATCTGTTGCCCATCATAGCCACTCAGGCACAGTGCGAGACGTTACGATGAGCACGACTGGCCAAATTTCTTACCACCACACATACAGCAGTTACCGTCAGCTGAAGGGAAGTTTATCCCCCACACAGTAAAACTCTGCCAGAAAACAAAAGCTTTAGAAACCATGCGGTTGTTTGTGTTACCAGGGCTACTCGCTTTTCCAACACTGCAGTCTGACACTCCATTTGAGATTTTTGCCAAACCTGACTTGGTTAATGACCACATCACCTGTTTAGGTTCACCAGGATCGAGATCACATTTGCACGTTGGCAACATCTTTAATAATTGAATAAACAAGCATTTTAAAATAGTTAAAACAACCTGTTTTCTCTACAAAGACAGAACAGGTTCTGACCAGGTTAGCGGATAATAGATTGGTCGACGCCTAGCCGACAACGAAACACACAAACAACAGTTGTAGGTAAATGTGTTAAAGCGAACTTAAATACATAAAATACCTGGACATGATTTTGCTCCAAAAAAAACAAAAAAAACCAAAATAAAAATAAATAAATAAATAAAACAAAATGGTCAGTTAATAAAACATTTTGAAAAAGCAAACAAAGAGTTGATTTCAGGAGCTGAAACTCTGGACAAGCTCTAGTCATCTTGGGTGTCGCCATGCCAACATCAGTGACCGCTGTGAAATTTTGCCAAAATTGAACAGAAGACGGACAAAGTAGCATCGCATTTCCACCATCTGAAGACCGCATTTCGCATGCAAGACATTAGTCATACCCCCGTTTCAATGAGTTTATCAACATACAGATAAACTACACAGATAAATCACTTTGGCATGTAGTCTGGAGGAGTAAAGCCCAGTCAGGGGCAGCTGTAACGTTGTGTCTGTGGCACTGGGGAAACGACTGGAGGCTTCCACTTGAGCCAAAGACACTTCTGACATGGAAAAAGTCGCTCCCGGCAGACGAATGTAAACAGCTTCATACAGAGTCTGAGAGCTCGAGAGCCAACGGGCTAATCACTGAGGAGATGTGGGGGAATCATAGCAGCGCAGTTGGGCGGGGTAGAAAGGGCCTTGGACCCAGAGGACACGGCTGCTTTCCGAAAGAGGAAAAAGAAGAAGAAAAGCACAGAAACGGCATCAGAGATGAGAAAGAAGCCGAAGGGAGGGGAATGACCATGTTCAATCACACAGACTAGAGTCCAGGCTGTTTCAGCACCTCGGAGAGCGAACAGATAGCTCTTCATTCTCTGTCTCTGTCTCTCTCCCCTCCTCGCTCTCTCACCACGTGTCCCAGAGCAAGGCACAGCTTCAAAAGCACCTGCTACATCTGCACTATTAAAATGATGTATGGATCTGGGGGAAAATGATGTATGGATCTGGGGGAAAATGATGACATATCTGGTGCGCTGAACCTCTTGAGGCTCATCCTTCCTTACGCTCCTGGATCCTTCCCCCCGATTAACCATGCGTGTGCCAGGCGTGTTGAAGCTGTACACAGAGCAAGCTTTAGCATGTTCCAGTCAAAGCCTGTGATAAATGAATGAGAATGCGAGAGTGGGATGCTGGGTGGGGCGGGGGGCGGGGGGTAGGGGGTGTTCTTTCATCTGACCACAAAGGCACACATTAAAAGCTGAAGCAGTCTGGAACAAAGAGCTCTGGGCTTGCTGTAAACGCACATCAAAGCCAGAGTCAACCAGGCCAGACAGACACTGGCCTGATACCAGCCATGAGCCAAATGGATAAAACGCTGGACCAGAGCTTTGAGGGCAGTGACGGCGGCTCGGCCAGAGCTGGATGAAACTCATGAGTCTATAGAGATGAAAGCTCTGCTGGACAGAACGACAGCGATGCATCGTTAACTGTTTCCTTACTGCACACAACCACCACCACCCAAAGACCACACCAACCACCCCAGCAACAACCACCACAATCACCTTCACCCCAATAACAACCACCCCTGCAAAACCCATCTCCCCAATAACAACCACCACCACCCCAGCAACAACCATAATCACCTCCACCCCAGCAACAACCACCCCAATAACAGCCACCACCATCCCACCAACAACCACCAACACCACCAACCATCAAGAACCACCATAATTACCACTGCTTCAACAACCACCACAAGTACCACCCCAGCAACAACCACCCCAATAACAACCACCACCATCCCACCAACAACCACCAAAACCACCGCCACCCCCACCACTATCCACAACCCCAGCAACAACCACCACCCCATCAAGAAATACCACAACCACCACAAACACCACCGCATCAACAACAACCACTACTAACCATCAAGAAGCACCACAAACACCACTGCATCAACAACCACAACAAGCACCACCCCAATAACAACAATCACCATCCCAGCAACAAGCAGCACAATCACCACCACCTCAGCAACAACCACAACAATCACATGAACAGGCAAAGAAAAGCAGACGTCACAATCACGTCTAGGACCACATTTTACAGCATACAATATACAATATATACAGTATACAATACGCATCATATTTTGATGGATACAACACGATCAAGGCCACGTTCAAAAACAAAACCCTTTCTTCAACTTTTCACACTCAGTACTGCACCAAATCCAATTAGCACTAATTACGCTGTGGTTGTAATTAAACATGCAGCCATTCAAGGTTTTTTATATACTAACAATGTCCATAATGTGCTCACAAAAGCATTCTGTTCATCACAAGAATAAACATCATCATCATAATTAATATCTTCATATTGCCCACCTATTATACAGACTGCAGTTAGCTACCACATCCTGGATACCACAAAACGGCACAAACTACAGTAAAAAACTAAAAACAAACCACTTTTCAACAGAAACGCTGCTAGTCTTGGGAATTACGTCACAGATATGGAGCTTCTATAATCCCTAAATATCACTAAAGCTGAAATGCAGTATGTATGTCATTATTACAGTGTGCCTGTATAGACAATATTTCCCTTCATGCAACAGTTATTTCCTGCTACTCATGCGGATTATTTCAGCAGCACCTGGTGTTATTTCACCTGAACATCACAGGTTTTTAACAAACACTGCGTCACTCCACTGAGATGCCGTTGCTTAGCAACGACTCTGACAGCTGTAGGAGACGCTCGAGCCATCTGAACATTTTTACTTCTTACTTTGCCAAAAAAAGAAAACGGACGCTGTTAAGACCACATCTGACCGACAGCCGATTTGGTCCGACTCTGAAGACGAGACGACACTAAATTCCCAAACTGTCGTCACCACTGAGCAGCTTTTCAGTCGGCAGCTGAGACAGAAGAACAGCTGAACAACCTGGAATCAGCCAGAAATGAACCCAACACCATTCGCCAGACGTGTCTGATCTTCAGAGTCGGACCAAATCAGACTGAGCCGTAAAACTGACCCAATATCAGGTTCAGCTCAGTTTGGTCAGTTTGTCCAGATCAGTATTAATGTTGTTTTGTTCCAGCCGGTCTGTAAAGCTTCTTACAGCCCGTTTAGTTTGGCGAATGGTGTTGGGTTCATTTCTGGCTGATTCCAGGTTGTTCAGCTGTTCTTCTGTCACAGCTGCGACTGAAAAGCTGCTCAGTGGTGACGACAGTTTGGGAATTTAGTGTAAGGAGCTGGAGAACGAACTGCCGGCTGAGCGGCGAGTGGGCGGAGCTCGTTACTCTGACGTAGCAACAAGCTGCTCGTTAAGGAGCTATAATTAGGAGGAAGGAGCTGAACATTAAAACATATTAAAGCCGCGTTCACGGCCAGTTTATTCATTTCTTACTGTATTTATTTAACTGCTGTATTAAAGCAGTAGAGCACTCCAGGAGTCAGTTATCAGCATCACAGTGAAGAAAGAACCTACAGCTACAAGCAGGTGAAGGGAAGATGCTACTCCTGCTCCACTGGCAGTAAAGATGGACCAAATTTTGACCTCAGAACCTGAAAACGTGCATCATTGCTGCCCTTTTCTTATCTAATCAGCCGTATAACGATGGGTGAGTGCAGCTTTGGTGTAAATGTGGCACCCTGGACAGAGAATCAAGTGTCCAGTCTTTCATACATGGCATTTTTCAGCAAAACTGAACATATTAGACGCAAAAAAATTATTTAAAAAATTAAAAGAAAAAAAAAAGCCAAAACTCTTGCACAGGCCACATTATGTTTTTTTTCCTCCCAGTATTTTCAATTTAGCAAACAAGCAGCAATTGAGTGAAAATTCATAGAAGTTTGTTCCCTGTAGAAGATGCACTGATTAATCTTCTCTTTAAAAATGAACAAAGCATGACCACTGGCGCCTAAACGTTTGCCCAGAACTGTACCTATGAGCTGTAGTTACAATATCAGACGGATAATATTTACATTTTCTCTCTCTCACATAATATAACGCCCACCAATACATCACACACGCATAAGGACACATCCTGGAACAAGCTAAACTTATCAGAATGGTTAATAAGGCTTTTAAAAACATGCCATTTTCAGCATTTCATCTTTGTACCAGAGATGGTCTCCACAATATCCACACCATCCACCTCAAACAGGACCTCCTCACACTTCGCTACACAGGACTAAAATATGCAGCCTGGCTTGAAAACTGCAGCCAATCAAGGAATTATTATTAAAAAAAAATCAATCAATTCAAAGTGTCCCGCTAGACGGGCAGATTTTCCCCACTTTGGCTTGTGCAATATTCGTAAGCCTCTTTATGTGAGCAGGGCAGAGCCAGACTGATCCAGACTAGAGCCGTTCCACTCCGCCACCGCAGCACACACCGAGTTCTAGACTGCCCTGCACACTCCTGACCTCAGGAGCTGGACGCTCAGCTGCACGTCCACTGTTTATTTCCCCAGTTTAACAGACGATGACTGATCAAACTTGTCCATTCAGAGCGGACAGACAAGAGCAGCTGTCAATCTGTGACTGGCTGAAGGTGGAGAAGTGCTGAGCTCTCATTGGTTAGACAGAGAGGAGGGAGGATGTGAGGAAGGACAGAGTTGTGACTGGTCAGATGAGGGGTTTGAGGGGTTGTGGGAGAGGCAGGGTGATGACACTGGTCACATACACCATCACTGTGAGAGCCATCTTTGTGTGTGTGTGTGTGTGTGTGTGTGTGTGTGTGTGTGTGTGTGTGTGTGTGTGTGTGTGTGTGTGTGTGTGTGTGTGTGTGTGTGTGTGTGTGTGTGTGAGAGAGAGAGAGAGAGAGAGAGAGAGAGAGAGAGAGAGAGAGAGAGAGAGAGAGAGAGAGAGAGAGAGAGAGAGAGAGAGGACAAAAAGGACACTGGAGGACTGGCAGCTCACACTATACAGAAGACTCAGACATACATACACCCTGTGTGGATTTATACAGCAACTCAGCCACGGAGTGTGTGTAAATGACAGAGCGGTCAGCGGATGCTGAGGGGCATAGTGCGCAGAGGTCATCAACTTTCTGCAGAGTCAATCACTACAGACCTCCAAACTTCATGTGGCCTTCAGATCAGCTCAAGAACAGCGTAGAGAGCTTCATGGAATGGGTCTCCATGGCCGAGCAGCTGCATCCAAGCCTTACATCACCAAGCGCAGTGCAAAGCGTGGAATGCAGTGGTGTAAAGCGCCGCCACTGGACTCTAGAGCAGTGGAGACGTGTTCTCTGGAGTGACCAATCACACTTCTCCGTCTGGGAATCCGATGGACGAGTCTGGGTTTGGCGGTTGCCAGGAGACGGTACTTGTTTGACTGCATTGTGCCAAGTGTAAAGTTTGGTGGAGGGGGGATCATGGTGTAGGGGTGTTTTTCAGGAGTTGGGCTCGGCCCCTTAGTTCCAGTGAAAGGAACTCTTAAAGCTTCAGCACCAAGAGATTTTGGACAATTTCACGCTCCCAACTTTGTGGGAACAGTTTGGGGACGACCCCTTCCTGCTCCAACATGACTGCCCACCAGTGCACAAAGCAGATCCATAAAGACGTGGATGAGCCAGTTTGGTGTGGAAGAACTTGACTGGCCTGCACAGAGTCCTGACCTCAACCCCATAGAACACCTTTGGGATGAATTAGAGTGGAGACTGTGAGCCAGGCCTTCTCGTCCAACATCAGTGTCTGACCTCACAAATGTGCTTCTGGAAGAACGGTCAGAAATTCCCATACACACTCCTAACCCTTGTGGAAAGCCTTCCTAGAAGAGCTGAAGCTGTTATAGCTGCAAAGGGTGGGCCGACATCATATTAAACCCTATGGATTAAGAATGGGACGTCACTCAAGTTCATGTGTGTGAAGCCAGACGACCGAATACTTTTGCCAGTAACACATCCTGCTCCATCCTGGTCCTGGAGATCTACCACCCTGCAGAGTTTAGCTCACACCCTAATCTAACACACCTGGTCCAGGTAATGAAGACCTTCGTGGCGTCTGAATGTTACAGCCAACTGCGCTGGATCTGAACTCTGCAGGATTGGCCACTCCTGCTCTACAAGGAACTTAAATATGACACCGTTCTGCAAATTCTGGTGCACAATTTCTATCTATTTATTATTTTCAATATATTTGAAAAAAATAAAATATAAAATATTAAAAGTCCCATAACTTTTGCGCAAATGTTTTACCCAATAAAAGTCAAATTCACTGAACAGACAGTAACTGCGCATTAAAATGTGCAGTAGTGGGTCGTCAGCAGACGATGTGCTAAACATTTGACCAGGGGTGCCTAAACATTTGCATATGACCATATGTGCCATAGCCCTACACTGGACCTACGCCAAAAATTTGGACTCACCGGTTTATTAATAACTACACTTACTTTGTTAGTTTTATAGTAAAAGTTAGTTTTATACCAAGTTAAAGACGTTTAATTTAATATTTCACGTTATTTTGGGGGAAGAACAATAAGATGTTACACGATCATCATTCTGCCCAAAAAAAAAAAACATTTATTTATCCGTTTTATTTTTTGGAACTACTTGAGCAGAAAAGCTGCGAACATTTCATGACGAATGGACCAATAAAAATTCCCCAATATGACTTAAAAGTCTCTTTACTTTCAGGTTAAGAACCAGAAGCCTTCTGCTATAAAGCTGTTACTTTTCAGATACACGTTTTATTTTTGTTTATTTTTTGACATTATAATTATTCACAGGTTTTTCTTGATAACTTATCAGCTTCAAAATGCGATCAACCACTTTTCAAATACAAGACATTCTGGAGATGAAAGCTACTGTATATATGCTTAAAATCTCCACTTTCCCATTTTTTTGTTTTATTTATTTATGTAACACCATTTGGGAACAAAAAGAAATGAGAGCCGTCACTGTGTGAACATTTCATGATTAGGCTCAAATTTTTAGATTTTAATTTTAAAGAAGCATAAAAAAATGTAATTAGTCCAAAATGATATTTTGTTTCTGAAGGTCTTCCTTTCTGGAGATATAATTTTTTAAATTATTTTGTTGAACAATATCTTTTCACTGCAAACTACAAATATTGGAATTAGTTTTATAGTAAGTTTAAGACGTTTTATTCAATATTTAATACTAATAGATTTTCTTTTGGGAAGCACAAGAAGGTGTTACATGATTAATATCACTGTTGCTGTTAAAAAAAGGACAATTTTTCATAAAAATGTCCCAAAATGACAAGAAAATCTTTGTTAACCCTGTCTTGTAAAGGTGGTTAATGTTCTTTTGTTTTTTTGTTTTTTTTATGTTGACATTATAATATTATTCATATCTACTTCTTGATTAGACACCAGCTTCACAATCTGATGCGCACTCAACCAGAAGCCATTCAGGAGATAAAAATAAGTCCCTCTGTTTAAAAACTCCTCTCCGCACACTTCGCTGTTTTGTTTATTGGCGTCTTTTTTCACACATGCTTCCAAATTGTAACATATTATTTAAGAAGCTTCAAAATTGGTCCAAAATTATAATTAAAAAACATTACATTCATTTAAATCCAACATTTTTCCTTTTTCTTACTGAACCTTTTGATCTGACAGCACTGGTGTTTACATCTAAACAAAGAATTTTACATCCACATTTTTATCTTCCCAGATTAAAAAATGAAACGTAGCTTTCCTTAAAAGCACTGATCAAACTCAGGGTCACTTTGTTGGTCCTCACACGGCAGATCAGCCTGTTTATCTCCAGCTTTTTGACCGTCGGGACATTTTTGGACAAAAGCGCCCTCATAACAGGCCCGAGGACGCGGCTGGGGCGTCAGGCGACTGTTTAACGGAGCGTAAGTGGGCGGCGGCGTTCTCCCTGCAGCGGCTAAACCCCGGAGAACGCTCAGTAAGCCGAGTCACATGCTTCAGGCCTGATAAACAAAAGCCCCCACATGCATCCAGCCTCTCGACTCCACCCCCCTCCGCACGTACAAGCAGGCCTCTGTCCTCGCTCTGTGATTAAGCTCTGCTGCTTTAAACAGCTGCTGCACTCGTGCTGCTCTTTCTGCTTCATACACAGACGTGGAGGCAGAGGAGGAGAGTGTGTGTGTGTGTGTGTGTGTGTGTTGTATGTATGTGTGTGTGTTGTATGTGTGTATGATGTATTTGTGTGTTTTGTATGTATGTGTGTCTATAATGTCTGTGTGTGTGTGTGTGATGTATTTGTGTGTTTGTGTGTGTGTGTTGTATGTATGTTTATGATGT
>NC_051228.1:38793658-38838658 GCF_015220715.1 Pygocentrus nattereri
GCAGCAGAGCACTCGAGGAGGGAGTTATCACCAATAACATCACGGCTGAGATGATCTACAGACACCAGATCACAGCCGGGATGATATTTCAGGATAAGTAGTAGAACACAGAGGGAGCGTGTTAATTATCACATTATATAAAGTAATTTTAGGCCTTTTCTTTGTTGCGCAGCCAAAACGTTGTGAGAGGTCAATTTGAAGCCTGAACCGTATGTGATGCTAACCGGTGGTGCCATAAACTCTCCATTACTCGTTAGCAACATTAACCAAACGCATCTCGGTTCATCATCCACACCGACAGGTGGGAGGAAAACTGGGAGAATTTGATTTTTAATTCACAGAATTTTTCCTTTAAAGCTTAAGCTGCATCTTAAATACCAGTGCAGGTAATGATGACGACTGTGATGACGGCGGCAACAACAATGATGATAAAAACGATGATGACAATGATGACGATGACGATGACAACTCATCGACTGGCTTTTAGCTCCGATTTCGCAGGAGAGTCGGCGCTAATGGAGGACTGTGAGCGCAGCCTGGCGAGACGTCCTGCATGCTGCTGTGGGCTGCTGGGGTCGTGACCTTTCTGTTTCACTCGCCAATTAACTCCCGCTTCTCCACCTTTACCCGGCGCTGTATTTAGAACTGAGCGCTGCAAACGCGCATAATAATAACCTTCTTCTGCAGGCAGCTATCATCATTAGGAGACACCAAGAGCCGGTTAGGCGTGTGTAGCTTTAACAGTCCAACTTCCAAAGCGCTGAAGAGCAGAGGTCTGAAGTCAGACGTGGGCGTCAGTCACCGGTTTTCTCTTCTAAAAGAACCAGAATCAGCCTCACGATTTCCACGACAGGGAGAACACAGGCGGAGTCACGGACGCGAGACACAAAACGTGTCAGTAAAAGCAGGAAAATTAGCTGATTAACCAGTAATATTAAAACATTATTATAATTATCACTGATGCTTTCCGCTCGTCCAGCGAACCTCCCCTCTCGTTTCAGTATTTCAGGGGGACCAGAATCAACTGTGCTCAGTATCTGGGCACCTTCAATAAAGCACACACACAAAAACTGTAGCACTAAAAGCTCCCCCTTGTGGAGAATCCTCACCCTGCTAAACATGAGTGACTGTGTATGAATAATCTATATAGACACACACACACTTTAAACACCGTGTCCACTCACTGTCCACCCTATTATAGATGTGAAGTCAGAGACGACAGCTCATCTGCTGCTGCACAGTTTGTGTTGGTCATCCTCTTGTCCTTCATCAGTGGTCACAGGGCACTGCCCACAGGACGCTGTTGTCTGGATATTTTTGGTTGGTGGACTATTCTCAGTCCAGCAGCGACACTGAGGTGTTAAACTCCAGCAGCACTGCTGTGTCTGATCCACTCAGACCAGCACAACACACACTAACACCACGTCAGTGTCACTGCAGTGCTGAGAATGACCCACCACCCAAACAGTACCTGCTCTGTGAGGGTCCATGGGGGTCCTGACCACTGAAGAACAGGGTAACAGAGTATCAGAGAAACAGATGGACTACAGTCTGTAACTGTAGAACTACAGAGTGCAGCTATACGGTCAGTGGAGCTGATAAAGTGGACAATGATATACATTTATTATTATTATTATTATTGTTTATTATTGTTGTTTATTATTATTATTGTTTATTATTGTTGTTTATTATTGTTGTTTATTATTGTTGTTTATACTTCTCTCTGAATCTGTTCCAGCCAGCAAAAATAAAACCCTACAATCATCTGTAAAATGAGGTCAGTGATATCCACGTGTTTAGGTCTGCATGAAGGGAGTGTTTTGTAAAAGTGAAGTAAATGAATCTCCAGTCCAGTCGAACTGCCCTTGATCTGATTACTGAGCGCACTCTGCTCTTTACACTGCACTCCCCATCAAAGCCAGCTCGGTTTCCTCTTTAGCCCGGAACCTCAGGAGGAGCCTGGAGGCCGAGGACCCGTCCCTGCCTCGCCTTCACCTCTGCAGGCGGACGTGATTGGCCGAGCTCTGTAAACAAGGTTAGGCTGGAGCGCTCCAGTGATGCGGCTCCCTGAAGGCCGACTCTCAGCGGGACTGGAGGAGAGACTCTTTACACGCTACTCACGAGGAGCTAACGAGCCTGCGTCCAGAATGAGACCAACAACACAGGACACCACACACACACACACGCACACACACAAACAATATATATATATATATATATATATATATATATATATATATATATATATATATATATATATATATATATATATATATATACACACACACACACGCACACACACAAACAATATATATATACATATATACACACACACACACACGCACACAATATATATATATATATATATATATATATATATATATATATATATATATATATATATATATATATATATATATATATATATATATGCGCATACACAGACACACACAGACAGACCCTCACACACATGCACACACACGCATGCACACACACACACACATATACAGAGACAGTGCTGATGAACCGGTCAGTGTGCGTCTTTAACCTTTTCCAAACATCTCCTGGTGGCAGCCCACATGACTTGAACACACACACACACACACACACACACACACACACACACACACACACACACACACATTTTCTAAGCCGATTATCCTTCTGGGTCACGGGGGAGCTGGAGCCTATCCCAGCAGTCACAGGGTGGAAGGAAGGACACACCATGGACAGGTCCCCAGTCCATCACAGGGAAGACGGACAAACAGACACACACACAGACACACAACCTGGGGCAATTCAGCATGTCCAATTAGCTGTGGGAGGAGGCCCACGCAGACACGGGGAGAACACGCAGACCCCACACAGGGAGGACGCCGGTCACCCTGGGTTTGAATAATCAACTCCTAATTCTGTTAAACACGTGCGCTGGAGCTGGAATTAAACCTGGAACCAAACTTTGCTCTTCAAACTGCCTTCATCACCTTTTACTGTATTTACGCTTGTGTGCGTTTATTCTAACGCTACAAGTAAAACGCAGTCAGACGTCAGACCTCATGCCGCGGCTGAAAGACAGGATTAAAGAATGCCTTCATCCTTTATCCCGTCTTTGGTTTCAGCTCCTCTCAAAGTTTGTCGCATACCATTTTCAACGAAATATAGGGTTTTACTGATTTGCATATCATTGCATTTTGTTTATATCTACATTTTTGCACAGCGTCCCAACTTTTTTGGGAACGGGCTTGTTTACATCTCCCCTAACAGCAAGTTTCCAGCAGCCGAAAAAGGACTCGGAAGCATAAGTGAAAACGGAAAAGGAAGGACTCCGCAGGTAACTGTTCTAAAAATAAACACACCGAGAAGCTCATGAGCTTTGACTGACACCATGTATACGTTCCTCACACTCTGCATGCACATATAAGCGCCTCACGCTGACGTACACACTGCAGTAGAGCTGCGATCCTTCCCACCCTGTTTCTGCTCAGACCCTCAGGAACGTCAAATGTTTAGACGATAAAGTGGTGAACGGCGCCGAGCAGGCAGCTCCGCGACCGCGGGAACAGGAAAAGGGCTGCTGGGTCACCTGCGGCAATAGGAGCTGAGGCCATGCGAGACGAGGCATAAGGTGCTGCCGGCACTGGCAACCTGACAATATACTATCCTCATCATGGTAAACTACACCACAACACACCTTCCTGAGCACATCACAACTTCTGCACCACAGAACAACAACATACTACACATTTCAACCTTGTATAAGCAAACCATCTCATAAAAATACAGATTTAGATCAAAGTAAACAAATCAGTGTTATAACGGTCAAATTCACGCCACAATGTGACAAGGAACTAATTTATTGGTCCATTACACAACAACCTTATTTACATTTACATTTACGGCATTTGGCTGACGCTCTTATCCAGAGCGACTTACAATTAGATCATTTTTACACAGGTAGGCGAAGGTGGTGTTAGGAGTCTTGCCCAAGGACTCTTTGTCTATTCTGTCTCACCTTATTACTGGGAATAATATTTAAGTGACACTTTTTAATCCAACAAACGGGGGAATTTCACCTCCACACTTAACCCATCTGTTAAGTGAAACACCACACACACACACACACACACACACACACACACACACACACACACACACACACACACTAGGGGGGGGTTAGGTGTCTTGCTCAAGGACACCTCAGTCATGGACTGTCGGCACTGGGGATCGAACCGGCGACCTTCTGGTCACAGGGCCGGTTCCCTGACCTCCAGCCCACGACTGCCCCCAAATGAATCCGAGTCTGAGGATTATAACCAACCAGATGTGGTGTAAATGGGTGGAGTATTAAGGAAGTCGCAGCTGATTTAATCCTGAGACTCTTCGTCTCTCAATACGGGTGAATCTGGTCACAGGTAGATCTTGACCTCTCCAGCATCACAGCGCGGCATCTAGGAACGTATATCTACACTCACACGCATCTCATACGCTCGCGTTTACATCTAAGAGCATCACTGGAGTCTGGTAAACATTACATTCATGCGATCGGCTGCAGCTGAGAAGCTGGAGAGCCTCAGCTTTTTTGTGAAGCTCAGGCTCCAACAGCACAGCGTTGTCTGAACCATCTGACCCAGGCAGGTGGTGCTACAGGCAGCGTGAAAGGAAACAGAAGCACACGAACGGGATCTCAAGACAGCAAGGAGGTCAGACACTCAGCTCTCATCCTGACCCAGCCATTCAGCCACGCTGGCCAACCTTAGACCGCTGTGCTCTGTATACAGACCTACTCTGCCTTATCTGGGCCTATTTAAAGCAGACTGGCTTAAAAGGTTTTGACCAAACTCCTACTTTAATAAGAACTGGGTGCCACCTCACATTAAGTGCCTCTAATAACTGTGTAGTTACATATGAACATCATATGTAACAACAACGTAAGTACTCATGATTAAGGTGGTTACAGAAGTGCACCTTACGTAATTACATGTGTATCAACATGTACTGAGTTTGCCTGTAATTACACAAGTGTATCTTGATCGTTTGTGAAAGCCTATTCGTTCTCATGTAATTACACAAGGGTAATAACAACTGTAATAGCATTTGTAACAGCAGTTTTTTATCCAGCAGTAAAAGTATGTAATAAATTACATTAAGACATTATTTACATTGAATCTGCCAGCTTTCCTAACATTTAGCTGCATTTATGTTGCTATTGCTGTGACAGTGTAAGCAGGTTCAGCTTTAATCCAGTCTGTAATGTAATGTAAAGTGGTTGGTTAGTGTAGTGGGTAACACCTCTGCCTTCTACGCTGTAGACTGGGGTTCAGTGCCCCACCTGGGTAACCACCCTACTCTATACCAATAAGAGTCCTTGGGCAAGACTCCCAACACCGCCTTGGCCTCCCTGTGTAAAATGACCTGTAAGTCGCTCTGGATAAGAGCGTCAGCCAAATGCCGTAAATGTAAACGTAATGTGACTGAACAGCAGACGCCCCCTGATATTAACATGCAACTGTTATAACATTAATTAAGTGTTGCATTTCTGCCAAAGCAATGTCTATTACACTATTATTACACAGTAGCTACATAACAGGAACTGTCCACTTACTATAAAGTGTAACTAACACTGCCCTCCTGCATCACTGACTAAATCATCAGTAGTTAGTGTTGCATATGTTAGTCATGTGTAACTACATAGTTAGAGACTAAATAAAGTGGGACTAAGAACTGTAACCTGTCCACTGGGAGAACCCATATAATCACCCACTACTGCATACGTTTCATCTGTGAGTACAACGTAACAAACACAGTGTCAGCACTTGAAACAGGAGCATCTTCCACGATGCGAATGAACTTACTGTGAGCCGAGAGACGACCGATCAGTCTCTGATGTTCTAGGTCGGTGGTCTGCAAACACACGGCTCTTCTGCTGCCCTGTCGTGGCTCCACAGCTGAATCAGATCAGCAGGTAATAATAAAATAATCCTCCTCTACAGTAAAATAAAGCTCTGCTGATCCTTCAACACAGTTTAACAGTAAATGGTCTTAAACGCTGGAGTTAATGTAGAACTGCTGATTCACCCTTTAACCCTGAAGATCAGCGCAGACGGCTGGTCACCATAGCAACACAGACAACAGTCTCGCCCGGCTAGTAGCTACGAAACGGCAAAGAGAGAGATTTAAGACGGACATCGATAATCTGGAGACGAACGGACTGATTAGTGTTTATAGTCACTCCAGCTGGTTTCCTGATACGTTTAATCTGCAACGAGAAACACTACAGAGTTTTCCGGGCAAATTTTCCCGTTCCACCTTAAATTCGAACAAGAAGCTGGAGAATAAGAAGCGACTTCAGCCACGTAAAAAGCCGAACGTTGAGAGAGGTTTTACAAGAAATGGTTCTACTTTCAGGGAAAGGTTTCCTGCTGGAGATGCGAGAAAAGTGGCTATAGCTGATCTAAAGCTTAAAGCAGAGCGAAGTGAGTCTGTGTTTTTATTTATATTATATTTTTTAGTCTATACCAGCACATCAGCACATCCTGAGACAGATTTACAGCCAAGATGGTAAATGTTGTGGCTCTCAAGGTGGTTTGATATTTGTTGGAAGGACAAAAATCTGATCTATGGGTGATGCACAGGATCCAACACCGCCCCTTTAGTCTGGATCACACATGCCAGAAAGAACTACGCCACAGTAAGTGCTCAATGTATTTTTAATATATCACGAGAAAATCACGACGGGACATTTTATGGTAGTAATCGAAAGCGGAGTAATAAAACTGCAATATGATTTTGGCCACATCGTGCAAATCGACCTAAACAAAGGTCTACAGCCCTAAACGGACCGCAAATCAAAAGACAATAAAACCTGTGATAGAAATGGTTTGTGTCAGCACAAGGCCGGCCTCCACATCTATAAAGCTTCAGGCCGCTGTGGCGGCCCTTGGGCAGCTGTGGCCTGTTTCCACCCAGGCTGACTCACTGCTGTCCACTCACTGTCCTTCCTGCTCTCCCCACATCTCACTGTCCAAACCCATGACCAAGAGCAGGAGAAATCTTGTCTGCGGACTGTTCTGAGCCGGTAGACAGGCATGAGGCGGCTCAAAGGAACAACGTCAATCAAAATCAAACTCGCACTGTCTGATATGTTGATCGGTCAGTCGCCCGAGTGACCGTTCAGTGCGAGTTTCTATAGTTCTGAACAGACACGGAGGCCAATGCAGCAAATAACTCAAAGTAACAGCCCACCATCTGCCACACCTCTGACATGGACAGATGGGTGGACAGGTAGGCAGACAGACAGACACAGAGATAGATAGATAGATAGATAGATAGATAGATAGATAGATAGATAGATAGATAGATAGATAGATAGATAGATAGATAGATACAGACAGAGAGAGAGAGAGAGAGAGAGAGAGAGAGAGAGAGAGAGAGAGAGAGAGAGAGAGACAGAGAGAGACAGAGAGAGAGACAGAGACAGAGACAGAGAGAGAGAGAGAGAGAGAGAGAGAGAGAGAGAGAGAGAGAGAGAGAGAGAGAGAGAGAGAGAGAGAGAGCTTCCACTCCACGTTACTGATGTAGTTTTTCATGTTGTTTCAAATAAAATGTCAGATGCATTTTTCTCATCTTAAAATCTGCATTAAGGGGAAAATTCAGCAAATTAAATGATTTTTAACACATTATCAGCTCGTTTTTCAGCCCAGCGTGAAAGTCTGAGCCCCTGCCAAAACAACACTGCGCCAGGTAAAACGAGAGACCTTCAGTGACCTTGACTGACGAGGAAATCTGTCACAATAAGGTCGTTACATAAGCAATCAATGAGCTGTGGACACCAGCGCTGCTCAAAGCCACATTAACACGGTTACACAGGCCTGAACGTAGACCTGGCAGGTAAACACTCGCGCGCACACTCGCGCACACACTCGCGCGCACACTCATACAGGACACGGAGGCGCAGGTTCGATCCCCAGAGCCGACAGTACGTGACTGAAGTGCCCTTGAGCAAGACACCTGACCCCCAACTGCTCCCCGGGCGCTTGGACAGGGCTGCCCACCAGTCCGGGCAAGTGTGCTCACTGCCCCCTAGTGTGTGTGTGCTCACTAGTGTGTATGTGGTGTTTCACTGCACGGATGGGTTAAATGTGGAGGTCAAATTTCCCCGTTGTGGGATTGATGAGGATCACTTCAACTTAACCTATACTGGTGGGCATGTTTCGGTTTGTCCATCTGAATGTAAATCAAATCATAAAGCAAATTATTCAGTAACTGCATGAAACACGTAAATTTAGTTTTTTTTGTAAAAGCTCCTCAAATTATCAGAACGTGTGTTTTATGATCTCCACATTTCACTACACGCTCACAATTCACTGCTGAAAGCCAAAAATCTCGGCCGCTCTTTGTGTTGTTCTCTAAAAGTGATGTTTCCAGAGCAGATCACTGAAGAGACGCCGTCTGTTTATAGTTTAGAGCCCAGATTTGGGGAAAAACGGGTCGACTTTCAGTAGAAAAACAAAGTTCAGCTTCTTTTATTATAAGGGTTTAAAATGACGTCACCGTCTATTAGACTGGAGAGAAGAGCTACAGCCTCACACGACGCCCAGCTTCTGAATGGAGCTGATGGAGTATGAACGTTATGGAGAACATGAAGTGTTCGTCTACACAGCAGAGAGCGCTGAACCCCGTTTTCCCATCCCTACACCTGAGCTACGAGAGCGCGGAGCCTGTTCCGAGGACGCTGGAGCGCATGTGAAACGGAGCTCTCCCGCTCTCGCTGAGCTCCCCGGAGAGGCCGCTGTCGATGCGGGCGGTGGAGAGGAGGACGCAGGATGACCGAAGAGGACCGTCCTGCATTTGCATTCGTGCAGAAAGCTCGAGCCAGTCAATTACCAACACATGAGGAGAGCTCTACAAACTACAGGCAACGAAACAACGGCACAGACACATCACACAGCCGTCAAGCCCAGCCACTCGCGATAGAGCAGGAGTCACACAGGACACCAAGCAGACGGACACCTGGGCCTGGATAAACCAATAACCACTGCAATCCACACTCCCACGGACTCATCTACAGGCAAACGAGTCTGTGCACTGTCAGTAATGAAGGTTCTGTTCAGGTTCATTTCTGTTTCATGAAAGTACCAACAGTGTAGATGTTCCCTCAAAGCTCCAAGGTGTGATTGTGGAGCTTGAATCAGGTCCTCCAGGTGAAAAGTTGGTATTTGTTCCTTTTCATAACCGAATGTTTGAAAACAGAGCAGTAGAGTAAAAGCCTGGAGGCGAGGCGAGGCGGGGTGTGTGGAGTCAGTCCAGCTTAGAACAGATTATGGTTCAGTTATGTTCCCTGACTGAAGCCCGGTCCCAATTTCACCCCTCGCCCCCACCACTGAGCCCTTAGCCCTCTGTTTTGAACGTTTACGATTAGGGGTGGGGTGTCCTGATTCTGGTTGAGATTGAGGGATGGGGTGAAGTGTTGGGGCTACATGACCCTCCAAACGGAGAGATATGAGGAAAACAGAGAAACTGGTGAGACGGAGAACAAGAGACCAAAGAAACCCACAAATGTGGGAATTTTCTCTGTTAAAAGTTACAATAATCACTGTTTTATCTGAGTTTAATGTGGTTTCAGTTTATTTTGGTCGTTTTTCTTCATAACAAGCATAACATAAAAAACGCTAATAGCATGCTAATGTCTCAATAGCCAGCTAGCTAACTTTCCCGTTCCACCTTAAATAGTCCAGAGGTTCTGACGCCTGAATGTACCTGCTGCATCATTTAAGGTGGAACGGGAAAATTCTCAAGAATCTGGAGAATATCTGACTTCAGCTTCATATCACTGAAGAATTAGGGGGGGTGATAATAAATAACTGCCCCCCTCTTTGAAGGCGTATGATCCCTAAATGTAACTAAAGCCCAGCAGTGAGGAGCTGAACTTTCCCCTCCTCTGCTGTCACTGCAGACGGGCAGGGTCGCCTACAGAGCGGCGCTAGTAGCTGATAATGAAGTGATGCTCTTTTATTAGAGGGTCTCATAAGAAGAAGAAATGGGACTGGGCCTTACTCTAAATTAGTCTCTGACTTTTCACTGCCCCAATAATAAACGCATACGACCCTTTAACTTAACGTTTAATTAAAACTCCACGTCTCTTTGGTGTTTAGCTTTAATTGACTACAAATTAATGCTTATAATTTTTGTATTACTGTGAAGCTCTGTCTCCTGCCTGTAAAGCACTCTGAGCTGCGGCTGGCATTAAAAGTCAAAAAACTGATTTTAAAAGTGACTATCCTGGTGAAATAAAAATTATTATTATTATTATTATTATTATTATTATTATTGTGTTTAGCCAGCTGCAGTAGTCTTTCAAAGTGCCCTTCATTGCCCCCTGGCAGATTACAAAATTCAGAAATCTCACAAATATGAGAATAATTTCACGAATATTCAACATTCCCACTCATCCCTACGTGCACTTCCATTCCTCCAATGCAAAACTAAAGACGCAGACTGGGACTGGGCAGACTGACGCAGAATCCCTACAGGCTCAGAAAGAGTCACGTGAGGGAAGGAACTGCCTCGGCTACGAGGGCTGAGGGATAATCAGAGCCGTGGTGTAAGGAAGCTGCAGGCAGAGCTGAAGGTGTTTCTGTCCTGAATCAATTAAGATCTCAGTGCCACGCTGGTGGGTTTCGGAGAAAAAGGATTTAACGGGAATTAAATTCCTGTTTCAAAGCAGCGAAAGCCACTGGGAAAGCGAGCTAACAGGGATAGAGGAACATCAGACAAGCCACAACCAACTGCCTACAATCACGCAGCGTAACATTCGCGCCGAAATCACACAGTTCGCCTTCCACGGTTTAATGGGTGCTTCTTTGGGTGCGTGTGTTTTCTTTAATTAACTCACTGGCAATAGGAATAAACAAAACCCCAGTAGCCCCGGTGGCGCGGCCGTCCCGGTAGCCCCGGTAGCCCCGGCGCCGCGGCCGTCCCGGTAGCCTCTCCATATCTCTTGCCATTCTAGCAATAGGAAAATTCTTCCATATTTTAATGTGTTGCCAGTCTAATGTAATCTTCCTTCATTTTCATCTCTCCGCCGAAACCTCATCTCGGCTCCCCTCAGCTTCCAGATCCCTCGTCCACGGCTCGGGTTCACCCCTTATCACCATAACACACTTTTCAATATGTGCGGATTACCAAGCGCTTGTAAAAACTCCTGAAGAGCACACGCTCCACGACGGCACGTTCAGCTGTCTAACGGAGGGTCAGTCCCGCGTTCCCAGCCGCCGCGAGCCCCTCTTACACTGCGGCAGTGATAATGTGTCAAAGATCAGCATTCCAGGCTGCAAAGCCCACTCAAATCCTCTTGTTTCCCTTCGGCTTATCGGCCTCCTCCACCCGGCCGAGCCTGCGCCCTCCTGGGCCTTTCGGAATGTCCGAGTTGAATAAAAACCCTCTTGAGCTGTTTGTTTCGCGTAAGGCGGGCAGCAGCCAGGCTTGCCGCCTTCGGCCCCTCAGACTCTCTCTACAGCCCCCCCACCCCACCCCACCCACCACATCTGGTGTCTTTCAGTTTCTACCTCTTTATTTGTCTCTCACTCATCTCCCACGTCCTTCTCCTTCCTTCTCCATATACATATACAGAACCATGACCGCTCAGTGACCCATGTGCATGTGTGTAAAGTTCTCTGAGTGGTGAAACGGTTCTTCAGAGTGGAGAATGTGGTTCTGTACAGCATCAAAAAGGGTTCTGCTGTCGTCACTTTGCTGCTTGTTGATGTCGAGCTTATAACAATAGAAGAACATTTTGGTCCTACAGAGAACTCTCTTCAAAAGGTTCTATACAGAACCACATACAACATGTTCTCCATCAATCCTAAGAACCGTTTCACCACACAGAGAACTTTTTATGCATGCAAATGGGTTTGAGTCCTTATGGTTCTACACAGAACCGCTGTCTTTACTGAAGAACCCTTGAAGAACCGTCTTTATTCAGTGTGTACATCAGAAAAGACGTTCTCAGGTTTAAGAGGGGAAACGGAACCTAAAAAGGGTTTGTGAGCTGCCTGTAGGTGAGTTGGACCAATCAGAGGCCGCCAAACCTCCATGTGTTGTGACATCACAACCACAAAGAGGTTTTTTCCACAAACTGTTCAGCCCCGAGAACACGCACGCGTACAAATCGAGCGCGGAGAAGATTCAGCGCTCTTTGTTTTATTGAAATCAATACAGAATCGTGAAGAGCGGCTCTGCGTTCCTGTCAGTAAACGAAGATGACGAGGTCCTCGTCTGCTGCAAATGTCACATAATGCTCTGCTTCATCTGGCTGGATGAAGATCAAAAGGCCAAGTGATCAGAGTGACGCTGGCTGCTTTGTTTCAGTGATTCACACTTGTTGTGTTATATATAGAAATTTTCTACGTCATTTACTTTCAGAAAGAATAAGGTATTTAGGGCACTGTGTCCCTGTATTAGTATCATAAAGGGGACTTACTATGCTTTTCTGGCTTTGACTTTAGTGTGTTATGTAGCTTTAAGTGCATGTAAACAGTCTGCAAAGGGTCAGAGTTCACATCAGAGGGAGAACCTCTCTCCACAGAAACCGCTTTGCTCAGCTGCCCGAAACGCCTCGTCGCAATTTCAGCCCTTCTCTGTTACGCGGTGACGGGACACAGTCCTTATTGGTCGCTTGCAAATTTAAGCATGTAAATTTATTGTAGAATCCAAAACTAAAATTGTAAACATTGAAAATGAGGCTGATAACAACATCAACACCACCAACCCCGCCAACAGCAACTCCACCAACGGCAACAACACTAACAGCAACAGCACCATTGCCAACACCAACAACATCAACACCTCCACCAACACCAACAATACTAACGGCAACAACACCTCCACCAACAACACTAACAGCAACAACACCATCACCTACATCAACAACACCATTGCCAACACCAACAACACTAATGGCAACAACACCTCCACCAACACCACCACTGCCAACACCAACAACACCTCCACCAACAACACCATCGCCAACAACACCATCACCTACATCAACAACACCTCCACCAACAACACTAACGGCAACAACACCAACACCAACAACACCACCGCCAACAACACCTCCACCAACACCATCACCTACGTCATCAACAACACCTCCACCAACAACACTAACGGCAACAACACTAATGGCAACAACACCTCCACCAACACCAACAACACCTCCAACAACACCATCACCTACATCAACAACACCTCCACCAACAACACTAACGGCAACAACACCATCACCAACAACACTAATGGCAACAACACCTCCACCAACACCAACAACACCACCGCCAACACCAACAACACCACCGCCAACACCAACAACACCTCCACCAACACCACTAATGGCAACAACACCTCCACTAACATCAACACCACCACCACCACCACAAACACCACTACCAAGAAGGCAAACAACCACCACCAAGAACACAAACACCTCTATCAAGAACACAAAGACCTACACCACCAACAATACCAACAACTACAGTGAAGCAGGCAGCCATTCTCTTCATGTTCAGGCCAAACAATTTTACCTGCCAATTTTCTCCACCTCTACTGCCAGCGGGCAAAAGCTGCCCAACCACGGCAACACGGACACGGGCTCACATCACTGGACATGAAGGCAAATAAGTACCCAGGTAAACACAAGGCACAGCAATCGCCTGCAGGTACCATAATTATTGCACTGATTCGAGCTACATTTCCCTTTACAACTTAATTAGAAGCCAACATATGTAATTAATTAATTGCTGCATATTTCATCATTTACATCACACAAACACACAGTTTGTACACATTACATGCGCACAAAGCAGAGAATTCAATTCCCCATCCGTTTGGCTGTTTTTTGTTGTCTCAGTCTCCGTTTTTCATGTCTCTCAAGCGATGATACACGACGCCGCCTGTCTTTGATTAAACCCAAAACATCGGCGGGGAAAACGGCCTCCAGAGTGTGTTTAAAGAATAATCGCAGCACACTGGAGCTGCCTGGCACCCAGCGTAACGAAGCACTGCTCTTAATGCGCGCCGGTAGGCAGGATGCAAGGAAAGTAGGCCAACATGAATTTCAAATGACTTTCGCCAAGCACAAAGACGGCGGCGGTGAACTGGGCTAGAAAAAATAAATAAATAAATAAAACAACACCAGGACATCATGACTAAGGCGCTGTGACGGACCGGATGAGTATGTGAGCGATGAGACGAGACGCCTGCCCTCCGCCTGTGAGCGCACACGTCTACACAAACACACACAGGCAGAAGACATGTTCTGCACTTTGAATGTGTGTGTGAGTGAGAGAGAGAGAGAGAGAGAGAGAGAGAGAGAGAGAGAGAGAGAGAGAGAGAGAGAGAGAGAGAGAGAGAGAGAAAGAAAGGGGGGGGGGAGAAAGAAAGAAGGAGGGGAGACAGAGAGAGAGACAGACAGAGAGAGAGAAAGAAAGAAGGGGGGAGACAGAGAGAGAGAGAGAGAGAGAAAGAAAGGGGGGGAGAGAAAGAAAGAAGGAGGGGAGACAGAGAGAGAGACAGACAGAGAGAGAAAGAAAGAAGGGGGGGAGACAGAGAGAGAGACAGACAGAGAGAGAAAGAAAGAAGGGGGGGAGACAGAGAGAGAGAGAGAGAGAGAGAGAGAGAGAGAGAGAGAGAGAGGAGAGGAGAGGAGAGAGGAGAGAGGAGAGAGAGAGAAAGAAAGGGGGGGAGAGAAAGAAAGAAGGAGGGGAGACAGAGAGAGAGAAAGAAAGAAGGGGGGAGACAGAGAGAGAGAGAAAGAAAGAAGGGGGAGAGAGAGAGAGAGAGAGAGAGAGAGAGAGAGAGAGAGAGAGAGAGAGAGAGAGAAAGAAAGAAGGGGGAGAGAGAGAGAGAAAGAAAGAAGGGGGAGGGAGAGAGAGAGAGAGAGAGAGAGAGAGAGAGAGAGAGAGAGAGAGAGAGAGAGAGAGAGAGAAAGAAAAAGAAAGGGGGGGGAGAGAGAGAGAGAGAGAAAGAAAGAAAGAAAGGGGGGGGGGAGAGAGAGAGAGAGAAAGAAAGGGGGGGGAGAGAGAGAGAGAGAGAGAGAAAGAAAGGGGGGAGAGAGAGAGAGAGAGAGAGAGAGAGATAGAGAGAGAGAGAGAGAGAGAGAGAGAGAGAGAGAGAGAAAGAAAGGGGGGGAGAGAAAGAAAGAAGGAGGGGAGACAGAGAGAGAGAAAGAAAGAAGGGGGGAGACAGAGAGAGAGAGAAAGAAAGAAGGGGGAGAGAGAGAGAGAGAGAGAGAGAGAGAGAGAGAGAGAGAGAGAGAGAGAGAGAGAGAGAAAGAAAGAAGGGGGAGAGAGAGAGAGAAAGAAAGAAGGGGGAGAGAGAGAGAGAGAGAGAGAGAGAGAGAAAGAAAAAGAAAGGGGGGGGAGAGAGAGAGAGAGAGAAAGAAAGAAAGAAAGGGGGGGGGAGAGAGAGAGAGAGAAAGAAAGAAAGAAAGGGGGGGGAGAGAGAGAGAGAGAGAGAGAAAGAAAGGGGGGAGAGAGAGAGAGAGAGAGAGAGAGAGAGAGAGAGAGAGAGAGAGAGAGAGAAAGAAAGAAGGGGGAGAGAGAGAGAGAGAGAGAGAGAGAGAGAGAGAGAGAGAGAGAGAGAAAGGGGGGGGAGAGAGAGAGAGAGAGAAAGAAAGAAAGAAAGGGGGGGGAGAGAGAGAGAGAGAGAGAGAGAGAGAGAGAGAGAGAGAGAGAGAGAGAAAGAAAGGGGGGGGAGAGAGAGAGAGAGAGAGAGAGAGAGAGAGAGAGAGAGAGAGAGAGAGAGAGAGAGAGAGAGAGAGAGAGAGAGAGAGAGAGAGAGAGAGAGAGATTCAGGGAAACACCACCCTATTCTGTCTGGAGATGATACCTTGGGGAAGTCTTTTACTAAGGCCTTGGGTTCACTACACCACTTTAAAAGTCTCAGATTATAAAGTCTGAGCGTCTCACACGGTCACACTGAAATATTGGGGATCCACACTAAACGATTAGGGATCACACACTGCTCAACTTTTCAGCTGCTGAACTGAACGTTACTCCCGCAAACTCCCGCAAACTCCCGCAAACTCCGAGACCCAAATAAACAAATGGGGACAAAGCGCGAACCCCGAGCTCCGCCGAGGGACTCGAGTGACGGCAGGAGGAGGAAGACGTTCAAACGTTGGCCACGAGAGGCACGAAGGCAGGCGACAAGTCCCGAACAGCGAGGCCGACTCACTATTCCCAGATCAAGAGTGATTAGATTAAGATTAGATTAAGAGACCCACCCGTGCACTTAAACACCTCTAGTGATTACACACACACACTAGGGGGCAGAGAGCACACTTGCCCGGAGCGGTGGGCAGCCCTAACTGCAGCGCCGGGGGAGCAGTTCGGGGTTAGGCGTCTTGCTCAAGGACACCTCAGCCTCGAGGCAGAAAGAGGGACGAGCAGCAGCGGCGAAAGACGGAAGAGCTGAAAAGCTCGAGTGAGGAGAAGGACTGAAAGCCACTGAAGAGCGGGCAGGACAGCTTTGATGTGTTTGTTTGGTCAGCGGGAATAAAGAAAATCCTGAATCCTGCCTCCAGCGTCCTCCCTGAGCCTGGAGCACCGCCTGACACGCCCCAATCCTGTCCTGCAGACGCTTACATAACTAACACCACGCAGCAAAATTCAACCCAATTATGGCCATTTAAAAAGCACCGGGCTACAAAACCCTGTCTTGTGTGTGTAACTCGGACACGGCGGGGCGTGACGGCCAGAGCAGAAGAGGCGATAGCTACGCAGGAAGGAGTAAGACAGGCGGCTGACCGACACATACAACAGACAGACAGGTGAGACAGGTGGACTGAAGCTCAGTAGCTGTTTAAAGCCAAACTTCCTCATCAAACCAGTTGGCTCCAACAGCCTGTGCCTCCGAATGACTCAGAATGACTCTGCCTCTGCCTGGCACACAAACACCCCTGCAAATCACTCCGCGAGCTCATCAACAGGAAAGCCTACCTAGATCTACACTCACTGTTCACTTCATCAGCTATGCTTACTATACAGGCGCAGTCCATCTGTTTCTCAGCACTGCAGTAACACTGGCACGTTAGTGTGTGTGTGCTGTGCTGGTGCGAGCGGATCAGTTTTTAAACACAGTGTGTTTACATGCACTCAATAATCCCATTTTGTCAGTAATCCGATCAACGTTTACATGCTCTTGAGTAACCAGATAATGGGTCTACAGGACTCAGTAATCAGATTCCTGCTTTACAACCAGCCAATAAACTCACAGAAGACAACGAGACGTCTTCTCAAACTTCATACCGCGGCTTTTTTAAACGTCGCGCCACTTCACCTGAAAATATAAACAAACATCGTCTAGAAAACGAAGAATGTTTAAATCCTTTATTTCGGGTTTTCGTAGTTTTTCCAAGTGTTTTGCTGCGTCTTGCGACATCCACCGTCTGATCTCATGTGCAGACTGAGAAATCCGATAGAAATCAGAGTAAAAGTTCACATGAACTGAGGAATCTGACTACTGAGCTAAAATCCAGCCTCTATCAGATTTCCGTATCAGATTTTTAGATCGGAGTACGGCCATTTGGATATAACTCCAGAAATCCAAGAATGATCGGATTACTGAGGGCGTGTATACACTCACTGTCCAATCTGACGTACCTACCCTGCCGTTGTCTCTACCATGTTAGTGTCCGGGATGCACCAAAACTGGAATTCTAGGTTGATGTTGACTGATATTCGTCACACACTCATCTGCCTCTGCTAACACTAATACACACTGGTCAGCCGTAACATTCTGACCACCTCCTCGTTTCTACGCTCACTGTCCACTCTATCAGCTCCACTGACCGTATAGCTGCACTCTGTAGTTCTACAGTTACAGACTGTAGTCCATCTGTTTCTCTGATACTCTGTTACCCTGTTCTTCAGTGGTCAGGACCCCCATGGACCCTCACAGAGCAGGTACTGTGTATAGACGAGGGATTAGCAGAGATGCAGCGCTTTCTTTGTATGTAATAAATATCTGAAACGCATTATCAATAAACATTCATCAGGTTTAAAAAAATAAATGAACATATCTTTGTGTTTTTTTTTATTGTTTCTTTTGTTTTACTGGAATATCACTACTACATTACTTTAAGTTAAAATATATATATATATATATATATATATATATATATATATATACACACACACACACACACACTTTTTTTAAATTTATATTTTCATGTTTTGGTTTTAATTTTCTTTTCATTTATTTGTTTATAATATTTTGTTTTTATTTTGATCATCTTTCTTCTCGTCTGTTTTGTTTTGTGAAGCAATTTGAGCTGCATTTTTAATTTCTGAAAAGTGGTTAAAGCTCAGGGATCCGGCCCTGTGATCAAACGGTCGCCGGTTCGATCCCCAGAGCCGACAGTACACGACTGAGGTGTCCTTGAGCAAGACACCTAACCCCCAACTGCTCCCCGGGCTCTACGGATAGGGCTGCCCACCGCTCCGGGCAAGTGTGCTCACTGCCCCCTAGTGTGTGTGTGTTCACTAGTGTGTATGTGGTGTTTTACTGCAGGGAAAAGTTACAATACGGAGGTGAAATGTCCCCGTTGTGGAACTAATAAAGTAACTTAACTTTAGATGTTAACATTATTATATGTATTATTATTATTATTATTATTATTATTGTTATTTATTACTACAAGATGGAAAATTACTATTAAAAGATGGCCCAGCGTCTCAGAGCACCAGTCAGATGATCATAAATGGCGAACAGGACGTAGCCCAGGCCTGACCCCCAGACACACTGCAACTGCAGCATGCCAGAGAGAAAATCCCATAAATGATTGAAGGCAGCCGAGTGCCGTGACGTCTGGATGGGCTGAGAATGGACAACAAGGGTGTGGTCTGGCTCTGGAGCCTCGAGAGACTCCGGAAGGAGACAGCAGGCTGCTCTGTGCGGCTGATGGATGATTCAGCGCTCCTGCCTGGCGTCACGGGGCACGTCTGGAGCGCCAGACGCCCTCAGAGTGGTCCCAACGACTACTAGAAGCATGGGAGCGTGGCCCACTGATCTTCCTGAACGGAGGCAGGAAGACGTGTCTCGTTCAAAACACGTGTCATCCGTCCCCCTCGTCTCTGAGAGAAAGCTCTTCCTCTGTGAAGCTAAGTTCTTCAGTCTCGTGTCTTTAAAGCTGCTGTTGATGGGAACCGGTGCCCCACAGTACGTTCTATTCCAGAGTCGATCCAAGGTTTAGGTGTTGTGGAGGGGTCGGGCCAAAAAACGGCACTTTCGTAACTCTGCGTCTGCCTCGTATACCTCAGCAAGATCGCTTTCCTTCTTCTCAAGGGTTTAACGTCCAGTCCAACAAGGCTTATCCAGCTGAAATCCGGAAATCAGAGCTTCTAAGAAGCTTGCAGGACGTGGACCTACATGACGTTTCTCCCTGTATTAAACGTCTAAGCTGTACTGAATATGGAACAGAGAGATTTTACACAATTTCACTGGAGACAGTTGGAAAATACAACCTTGAGCAACCGTCTGAAACGGAGACGTCAGAATCCGAGAAGCTGCTGGATGCTAGATTTATTTTTTTTGTTCTTTGTTAAAAAAAGTTCAGGCCTTTCCTGATTTCACCAGCTACAATCATCTCAGATCCTGAGATGCACAGACAGAGTCCTCGGCTTCCTGAAACAGAAGAAACCGAATTGTGATGCTTGACGCTGTTCGGCTCGCTTGCCGCTTATTCCAGGCTTCATCTCAAAACAGCGAAGGCTGCGATAAATACAGAGATGGGACTCAGCAGGGGAGTTGGCCAAGAAAGACTCCACAACTCGTTATTGTTCCCCAAAGGCAAAAAGTGCCTCCGTGCTCAAGGTTAGGCTGATCTCCAACAGAGTACACTGGATCCCCCACACAGCAGGCTTTCTGTAAACTCCCTCTCTTCGGTTCCCTTTCGCCATTCACAGGTCCCTCTCTCACAGAATCTGTCTGTCTGTCTGTCTGTCTGTCTGTATCTCTGTTTCTGCAGGTTTGTCTTTCACACCGCGTCCCGTCCCTCCGTCTCTACAGGTTCCTCTCATACCGTATGTCAGGACCTTTGTCTATTTCCTCTACGTCTTGAGCTTCTGCCATCCCTCCTTCTCTTGCTCCACGCTGGCCGTCTAAGATACACGCCGCTGACTCCACTGTGACCTTGAACCAAAGACTCTAAAGGGAGGGGGTCTCCAAATCGAGCTGTAGGATTATCTACTGTGAACCTGCTGTCGTAACACAACCTCGTATCTCCATTTCGTTTTCAGTTCCTGATATCACTTGAAAATATCTTTTGTCATTTGTGTCAAACTTTCGCAGGGAAAGAAAGAAACGGCCCAAATTTGCTCAGAAAGACGTCTGGTTCCACTGACTTACATCAAAATTAAAGTAGGTTTATTCCTCCTCCTGTAAAGTTCCCACTTTGGAGATACGAGGTTTTGTTCAGACAACAGCGATATGAAACTTAAACAGCAGAGAGGCAGCGTTTCATTACTCTGCACCAAAGATCTGAAACACATCACCGATAAACATCCATCAGGTTTAAAAAGAAAAGTTAAACACTTTTTTTACTGGAACATTACTTTTACTTCTAAGTTCTTGTTAGCTGCGTTTTTTATAAAAGCATCTTCATTTATACTTTAATTTCTTTCTTATTAGTTGTAATAATTAATATCCATTTTCTGCTGTTTTTTATTTTTATTTTTGATGATCTTTTTCTTTTCACTGGGGGCCATCATGGGCTGGAGGTCGGGGAACCCAGACTTGTGACAGGAAGGTCACCAGTTTGATCCCCTGAGCCGACGATGTGTGACTGAAGTGCCCGTGAGCGAGACACCTGACCCCCAACTGCTCCCCGGGCGTTGTGGACAGGGCTGCCCACTGCTGACTGACCCCTAGTGTGTGTGTGTGTGGAGTTGTGCTCCACAGTTGGGTTAAATGTGGAGGTGATTTCCCCGTTGCGAGACTAATGAGGGGTAAAAGTATTAGTGTTGCACCGATACTGATCCTGTGCCAGACTCTCAGAGTAGCATTTAGCCTCAATCTAGCCTTTAGCACAGCAGCCCACTAGCCGGACCTGTGCGTCCACTAGCCTCGTCTGCGGTGCCTCGGTCAGCTGTATCATTCAGCAGTGGGGTCGCTAAACGGCAGTGAAATTTACTGAACTGACGCTCAAAAGACAAAAGACTTAAGAAACCTGGATGTGAAACAACATTCAGCCCCATTACTGAGCGAGAAAAGTGTGTGTGCTGATATGTAAACACCACAGGTTTATCTGTTCACTGTTCAATTGTTCTTTATTGTTTTGCACAATAAAGATATTTTAAGTTTACTTAAGTTGTTAAACGTGTCTTATCGTTATTTATATAATAGTAACCACTGAATATATACCCTAAATAAACAAAAATAGGTTTTCTTAATTAAATACAATCCAAGAAGTAAATGTCTTCCAGCCAAGTTGAGTGTTTTATTTGAGACTCTGAACATAGATTTTACCAAAATAAAGTGTTTTAAAAACGTAATAGTATAATCAGAACTTGTAAGTTAGATAGAGTTAGTATTGGTATCAGTACTCAGTACCGGTCAATACCAAAGGATCAGGTATCGGTATCAGAAGGGAAAAAGTGGTATTGGTGCATCCCAACGTACCTCCAAACAGCCCGGACGACAGGACAACTTAAGATATTGATGTTTCATCCTCTGTCCTTCCTGCCTCGTCATATCATTTCTCACTGCTATTCCATTACGAGAGTGATGGAGGGACGTTTCACCCTCACATTATCTACTTAACAATGAAAAACAAAAGTGACTGAGCGCCAGGTTTTTAACTTGAAGATGAGAATCCTGTCACATCACAAACAGGGATGATCCATAACGCTTTGAAAGGCAAACACTAATCCAATCTATCTTCAGTGTCAGACTCTGGGCATCCGTCCAATGACAGCAGGGCACTCTTTCAGATGTGAACCCATGCAGTCGCATTAAGAGAAGCCTGACGTTTGGCCTCGCAATGGCACCTCATCAGACATGCAGCAGATTTGCTTTGGCATGAACAGATTACCCTCTGAGATGCATCAATTCCCAATTCAAAACGCATCCAGTGGTTCAAGCACCAGTCCAGGACCAAACTCTTTAGGTTAAACTGGGCTGCGTTCACATTTCCAGGCTAAAGTGGCACAAATCGGATTTTTTGCCCTGATGCGACTCGGATCTGATGTTTTCAGGGCTGACCTGAGCCGCTTCCATACGTGGTCCTAGATAGGATAGGTATCCAATTTGTGGCCGTGTGACCTTAACGTGATGCGCAGATCGGAATTCATGTCAGCATCGTTCAGCGTTACCATGGCAACAGCGCCGAACAGCCGTCAAAGCCTGTAAACGGCGGAAAAGCAGCTCGTCTCACCTTTTTCTCCTTCGTCTGGCTCTAATAATGAAGCTGAGAGCTGATCAGAGTTAATGATCTTCTCAGTGAAGCTCGTTCTGCTCGTTAGTTTGTGCTGATGATGAGCTCATGAGGGTCATTTCAGGACGCTGGTTCTTTCAGATTAATGACAGATTTGAGCCTCTTACCTAAACGAGTGTGAACCATCAAGTCAGAGAGATCGGATTTGAGAAAAAAAAAAAAACGGATTTGAGCAGCGAGGCTTGTAACGTGAAGGTAGCGCTGAACAATGTATTTTTAAAACTGTACGTCTTGTTTGGTTATAACTTACCAAATAAGATGCACAACACACCTTACCATGTAATACCGCTTGCAGTGAGGCTCTGGGCTCAGCAGCTTTAATTTGAATACAGGTGGGCTCCTGTCTTGCTAGATGACCCTTTCCCCAAGAGCCTTGCGCCAAATAAAATCGTCCAGTGAGCTGCTGCCCAGCATTTTAAGCTCTTCTCCAAACTGTAGCTGTTTGTTAGCTGGTTTACATCAGATGTCTCACAAATCCATATTACACAGCTAACAGTGATCTTATAAAGTTTAGTATGACTAAGTAAAAAAAAACAAACAAAAAAAAAATACATAAAATAAAAATATTGGCATTGGCTGATATGACAGTAACGCAAGTCTACTTATTAACATTCAGTGGCGTCTCTACATCAGAGGCCGATGGGGCCTGGCACCACCAATGTCGCTGTGGAGCAGTGCACGACTTGATCAGTAGTTCAGTATAACAGCTAATATATATATATATTTTTCTTCATAACTAACATTGCTGGCCGTTTATTACACACGCCAATGGCAGGGCTGTCCGATACATCCCAAATACCTTCCTGTACCTGTTGTGTAAACGCCGGTAGGTGGCCTGTTCCTCCTATCAGTCTTCGTTTGGTGAGCGTGGGGCTCCTTAATGCTCGTCTAACCAAGTGAGCAGTTAGAAACGCACTGCGCTTGTTCAACAAGCTTTCCGGTACCAGCTTTAGGGTGCGATCACGCCGGCCCCGTGCTGAGAGCAGCCAATAAAACAATAATACGTCTACATGCGTCCAGACGTTCAGTAAACGTTAACGGTGTGGACGCAGCAAGCCACTGCTCCTGATCAGCTGTGGTAGCCGCTCATAACAGTAAGGCAAACATAATGAGTCGAGTTGAAAAAGTGAAATCTGGTTCCATTAGAGCAGAAGTTAGAAAAGTTTGGGACACACCAGCCAGAGGATTTCAACATCATCCAGTCTGGATAGGACAGAAACGGCTCCTTCGGTCCAGAGAGGTTCAAAAGAGAAACGTGGCTAAACTGTGAGTGCAGCTAAAACACTCTCCGGGTTTCCTCGCCCGCCCTCGCTCTGCTATCGCTTACTTCATTCATGGACTGGTGGACTTTGGGAGAAGTTTCAGACGAGTTTGCTCAGACGAAAGAAAGTCGTGCGTCTTTTCTTTTCGAGCAGTGATCGTCATTCTGCTTTAATACAGGGCGAGATGTTCCTAAAGCCTGGATGTGTCTCCCAGCTCTGAAAGGTTGTTTGGATGTGTAATTGCAGGCCACAGTGATCGTCACTTCTAGATCACTGTGGATTTATAATGCGCTGCTGTGCAACCAGGTTCTGGGAGATCCAACGTCGTCGTCATATCACTCATATTCCCGTCTCCACTTTGAGTCCTGCAGCGTTACGGTAATGCGTGAACTTGTGATTTCATTGATGGAGCGCGTTTGTGTTTGGATCAGGATTGTGTGTAGTTTGGTTGGCGAGTCGCCGCTGCCCCTGCAGTTTATTGTGCCCCACCAGGCTTTCTGTGCCAGAGATGCCACTGTTTACATTTACCACATATCAGCAGCCCGTGTCAACAAACATATGGCCTGACAGGAGCTGGTCTACACATAGTTTAAACAACCACCAATACAGTCAGTAGAACAAGGGTTTTAAGCCATTTGGTCAGAGAACTAACTATACAGGCTTACTGACCAGTCTTATGGTGCTTTAGGGTCACTGCCTATCTTCAAACAATGCCCAGAGAAGCTGCGGTCATCTGTACAAATTAAACATCTAATGCTGGCTTCCAGCAGAGTTCACTCCAAGTTCAGCGGCTGCCTTAAGGTGCCTTAAGGCTGTGCTATGAAGACGACTTGAATTTTCAACAGAACGAGCTTCGCTGCCGTTCTGCAAGTGCGGCTGTGTCTGTAACTCGTTTCCTCAATCAAGGCGAAAATGCCTTCCAGGGCTGAAAGATTCATCGTTTTTAGATCGAAATCGCAATTCAAATCACAACAGCGGCAATTTTCTTTCATTTATAGTCGACACTCTTAAAGAAAATAGCTATTTAAGGTTCTTAAAAATGGTTCTTTAGTAGAGACCGTTATTCTGTATAGCCCCATGACCGCTCAGTGACCCATGTGCATGCGTATAAAGTTCTCTGAGTGGTGAATCGGTTCTTCAGACTGGAGAATGTGGTTCTGTACAGCTTCAAAAATGGTTCTGCTGTTGTTACTTTGCTGCTTGTTGATGTCGAGCTTATAACAATAGAACATTTTGATCCTACAGAGAACTCTCTTTAAAAAGGTTCTATACAGAACCACATACAACACGTTCTTTATCAATCTGTAGAACCGTTTCACTATGCAGAATTTATCCAGGCGGATGGGTTGCTAGGTTCTTATGGTTCTACACAGAACCACTGTCTTAACTGAAGAACCCTTGAAGAACCGTCTTTATTCAGTGTGTACATCAGCAAAGACGATCTAAGCTTTAAGAGGGGAAACGGGACCTAATAAGGGTTTGTGAGCTGCCTGTAGGTGAGTTGGACCAATCAGAGGCAGCCAAACCTCCATGAGTTGTGACATCACAACCACAGCTTACTGGCAGTTTGACCCGCTGCGTTCAGGGGTCGAGCCTCAAGGAGGAAAAGGGGGATGTTCTGGTCTTCAAGGCCAAAATAACAATATTAGTCTGAAAAATGGCAATTCGACAGATTGTTCAGCCCTAATGACGTCCTAAAACAAAGCTGGTTTTTAAGTCTTGGACATATACTTGGACATATACTTGGACATATACTTGGACATATACTTGGACATATACTTGGACATATACTTGGACATATACTTGTACCAGAACAAAACCTCGTATCTCTGGATGGCTGCTGTCGGAAGAAAACATCATATCTCCATTTCTGTCGTTTTTCAGATTTTGCCATAATTTGAAAACGCCGGTTGTCCTTTGACGCAGTCTTTTCCTGCAAATTTCAGGATGAATGGACTAAAAGAAAGACGTCTGGTTCCATTGACTTTCATTAAAAACAGTCTTTTTTTTTCCTTCTCCTGTAAAGTTTCCCTTTTACTGTCATACCATTACATTTGATAGCTATCTAATGTATGGTTAAGGTGTAGTGACCCATGTCGTCCCCTGGCTGACTGGACGGTCGATTCCTCAGTCACGTTAAATGTGCACAATGGCTCCAAAGGAGGAGATGAAGGGGTCAGGTTGAGCCTGGGCATGCCACACTGTGTAAGCCATCAACACTAGTGCTACTTCTCCCTCTGCGCATTGGACAAACAAGCTCTCTAGGGAGGTACAGTCATCTCCATCATGACTTCTGTGTCTGGTATCAATAATAAACAAGCAGTGAGGGAGTCAATCCCAACGCCCGTGCAAAACGAACCACAGAGCTATTGCCGCATCACACCGAAGACTTCAAGCGATCTCGCTGTCGCAGACAAATAAAGTCACGAGCGTACAAGGTGGACAGGATGGCCGTCTTCAGTGGCCCGGACCCATTTCACCCCTGTTGCAGTCTTGCAAATCATTCTCTGTGACTAAAAACTGGGACACTGTCTCTTACTGCCCTGTTGTGGCTCCACGGCTGAATCAGATCAGCAGGTAATAATAAAATAATCCTCCTCTACAGTAAAATAAAGCTCTGCTGATCCTTCAACAGTTAATGTAGAACTGCTGATTCACCCTTTAACCCTGAAGATCAGCGCAGACGGCTGGTCACCATAGCAACACAGACAGCAGTCTCGCCCGGCTAGTAGCTACGAAACGGCAAAGAGAGAGATTTAAGACGGACATCGAGAATTTGGAGATGAATGGACCTATTAATGTTTATAAATCCAGCTGGTTTGCTGATACAGCGAGAAAAGTTGCGAAGCTGAGGTCAGTTTCTCGTTCAAATTTTTCCATTCCACCTTAAACGGCACAGCAGACACATTCTGGCACTATTTAAGGTGGAATTCGCACAAGAAGCTGGTGACTGTGAAGCGACTTCAGCCTTGTAAAGAGTCGAATGTTGAGACATTTTTCCAAGAAACTGTTCCACCTTTGCGTAAAAGTTTCCTGCTGGAGATTTGAGAAAAGTGGCTACAGCTGAGCTGAAGCTTAAAGCAGAGCAGGACTGTTTTCGTTTACATTATATTTTTTAACCTATAATAGTACATCAGCACATACTGAGACAGATTTATAGCCAAGACAGTAAAACGTCACTTAAATAAACGGACATAAAACGTCGTGGCTCCCAAGACGGATTGATTTTTGCTGAAGATGGCTCTTCTTAACGTTCGGGTTGCCGAGCTCCGATTCAGTCTTTCAAAACTCTGTTCAGTCTTCCAGTGTGCGGTCAGCGTCAAGTAAAGCGTCCACATTTCACAGCTGCAACTAGGCCCAAATATTCATACCCAGCCCCTCAACTGTGAGGCAACGAGTCCTTGTGAAGAATTGGTCATTATCTTCAACCGAGCCCAATGAGGTCACCCCCTCTCAGCCCCCCACAGCTGTTAGACACCCAGGGTTTTGGGCACTAAGGAGGGTGTTTGGATGAGTCTGGTGATGGGTCAGGGCTCATGAGTGTGTTGGATGCAAACGTCACTGGCCATGTCGTGGGCCAGCAGCACTGATGTGAGAAAAGCCCGGGGTCTTTCACGCTCTCCGCAGCGTGATGACACGCAAAAGGGGTGAAGCGACTGGACGAGTTAACAGATCGACACGACTCGTCCCACCAGCTACTTCACCCATCACAGCTGCCTGGATCAGTCTCCAAATGAAGCCAGCGAGCTAAGATTACAGAAAACCGGCAGCCATGAAAACGACCCATCAGTATAATGAGTTATTCCAGGCTAACAGTAGGAGTTTAATACTATTTCTCATGTTATGCAGCACAACAGCCCCTCGGCCTCATCGGTTTGACAGAACTGGTGATTTTATATCAACGTTCTCTTTATATCCAACATCAATTCCGCGAATACATCATAACTCTACGGGAGGCAAACCCGGCCAAAGAGGAAATGAAAACACAATGTAAACGCAGCGTAATGGAGGTCATGCTTTTCGCCCTTCTCTACATAAATTTCAGTCCGAATGTTTTCAGATAACAACAAAGCTTTTGCTCTAACTTTGCGTGAAAGTTTCCTGCTGGAGATGCGAGAAGAGCGGCTATAGTTGAGCTGAAGCTTAGAGCAGAGCAAAGTGAGTGTGTTTTCGTTTATATTATATTTTGAAACCTATAATATTACATCAGCATGATGAGAGATTTACAGCAAAGACAGTAAAACGTCACTTAAATAAATGGACATAAAACGTCGTGGCTCCCAAGACGGATTGATTTTTGCTGTTCGGTCTTCCAGCGGGCGGTCAGCGTCAAGCAAAGCGTCCACATTTCAAAGCTGCAACTAGGCCCAAATATTCATACCCAGCCCTTCAACTGTGAGTCAACGAGTCCTTGTGAAGAATTGGTCATACATCAGAACTCTATGGGAGGCAAATCCGGCCAAAGAAGAAACGAAAACAAAATGTGACGTAGTGCAAGTCACGCTTCCTTGCCCTTCTCTACATAGATTTCGGTCTGTTTACAGATTATAACAAAGGTTTTAGGTTTCAAAGTTAGTATGAATGCCTCTGTTGCAAATTTTGAATTTTCCACCGGAGTTCATTCGGATATCGCTCCACTCGCATCCGTATTAGCGAGACTTCAATTGCATTACGGCTCTGTGATGTTATGAGTTTTCTTAAATTGGAGAAGATTAGATTCACAATAAAAGGCAACACGGCTGAGTTTTATGCTAAATGGAATTCATTCTTTTGTATTTCGATGCACTCCAGGTTATTTGGGCAGATTGGAAAAATATCAAGATGAGGCTGTTGTTGTAATGACTGGAAAGTCTTGGTGTGTCGGTGTGTGTACGAGTGTGTGTACGAGTGTGTGTGTGGTGTGAACGGAGCTGTTGGAGACAACTCATCGTTTTGTCCCATTTTTCTCCACTTAAAAAAAATGTAAACAAACCTCTTTTTGCCATTTTTTTCCCAAACGTCTGTGCAAATGTCCTGCCAAAATTGAAAATGAAATGAAATGCCTACTTTGTGACAAGTAAATATGACTATTTGTGCCAAAAATAAAAATAAAACAGCTTTTTTCATTTTATTTTAGTCGTTATTCTGGTGTTTCATGGTCATATTTACAATGAAAAGCTAAGAGAGAAAAGAAAACGCAAGCTTCACTTTGTCTTTGGCCTTTCTTCACGAAATACAGAAAACGTCTCAAAACTAAAATCAAAATGCAAATGTTTACGTTCTTATTTCATCAACACATCAATCGGCAGCATATCTGACCAATGCAAAGTAGATAAATCAACAGCAAAGTGGCAGTTTGTGATTTGTTGTCGGCATCGTCGCGCTTTAAGTGTCCGAATGAAAAGGCAAAAGCAAACGGACATCAGCGCCACCTGCTGGTAATTTACTTTTCATTTCCTACTTTGCTTTTTTGCTTTCAAACTGACCAACATGCAAATATATGTTAATTAGCACTATCAAGTCTCAGATCTGGTGTAACCAAACATCAGACCAAACGGTGTCGGTTCTTACAATTCTCACATATTCAATTCCGATTTGAGATGCTTTCACATGTGGTACGGAAATCTGATTCATATCCAATCTGCGGCAATGCGACTCCGTCTGAACAGCCAGATCCAACTTGACATCACTAGGCTGAGGTTTTTGTACCAAAACATTAAAGCGGTTTTGAAAGAAAGGTCTGGACGCGGCTGTAGGAGGTTGAGGCTGCAGCATCACCCAAAAAAAGTGACCGCGGCCGAATAACAAGCTCTTTTTTTAATGTGAGCTTGAACGCATTCTGGGTGATGAGCCCAGCTGTCAGTCAGTGAAGCTTCATGATGCTCCTGTGATGCTGGTGAAGATGAAGCCGATCCTCCGGGGGCGGCTGGCGTTCGTTGGCGGTTGTGATTGTTTATCTCTGGATGAGCCGTGATGCTCTGGTCTTTTGTTCATGTGGCTCAGTTTAGGAGCTGATCTGTTCAGACTGTCGCATTCAGATCACATTTCAAAGATCATCTGAACAGCCAAACAAAAACAATCAGATTTGGTGAGAAAATCAGATTCGGGCCACTTTTACCTGCTGTGTGGACGCAGCCTTAGTATGTGAACGTAATAAAGGCTTCTCCAGTTTTGACCACAGAACGTTATAGTGGACACGGCGGTGACAAATAGGACAAAATAAGTCGTGAACTTCATAACGAATCCTTGCAAGACGGATGCACAGACAGCGCAGCTCCATCTGCAGAGCACACTGAAGTCCATACAGGACTATACTGGAGTATAACTGACCAACAATCTCCCACTTCAATGATTTTATACTAATATATCTGCTTAATAGACTACGGAGCCTGCAGATGGTCAGCCACAGGAAACACACCCCCGACACACATGACACACACCGGGCTATGATGGACTGTTCTGTACGGTTCAGTCCAGCGAGTGGAAACTGTGACTGCACACACGGCAACATGCAACTGAAGCGCACGATGCCAATAACAAGCCAAATATCATCTGCTATAGAGAAGAGAACAACACTGATCCAGAAGGATACGCAAGGATGGCAGGACAGACGTGTGATATGATGTACAACCCCTTTTCCAAATATATTGGGACACTGAGCGTAATGGAAATAACAACATGCAATGATGTGAAAATCAGGTAAAACATATTTTTAAAGGACAATACTACAAAAACAACAAATTAAAAATGTCAAAACTGAGAAATTTTAGTGTTTTGAAAAATATTCGCCCATTTTGAATTTGATGCCAACACCACATTCCAAAAAAGTTGGGACGGGGCCCGTTTGCCGCTCATCACCTCTTCTTTAGCAGCACTCTGGAAGCGTTTGGGAACTGAGGAGACGCGGCTGTAGTTTTAATAGTGAAATGTTTTCTGTTCTGGTTTGATACGGGATTTCAGCTGATCAGCAGGTTCAGGGGCTCGTTTGTGGTATTTTTAATTTTAGAAATGTGCCAAATGTTTTCAGCGGTGACCGGTCTGGACTGCAGGCAGGTCAGTTTAGCACCCGGACTCTTAATATGGAGCAGTGCTGCTGTAATACATGCAGAATGTGGTTTGACCTTCCCTGAAAAAGACGTTGAACATTAAATGTTGATCCGTCGGACCGCCGGACACTTTTCCACTTCCCCTCAGTCCATTTTAAATGAGCTCAGGCCCAGAGAAGGTGGCAGCGTTTCTGGATCCTGTTTATATTTGGGTTCTTCTTTGTGTTTTAGAGTTTAACAGCGTTTGTGGATGCAGTGATGAACTGTGTTCACAGTCAGTGGTTTTCAGAAGTGTTTCTGAGCCCATGCAGTGATTTCCACTACAGAATCATGTCTGTTTTTAATGCAGCGCTGCCTGAGGGCCCAAAGATCACGGCCAGCAGATACTGGTGTTCAGCCTCGTCCCTCACAGACAGAGATTTCTCCAGATTCTCTGGATCTTTTGGGATGCTTTGTTTTTTTATTTACCCAATCATGTTACAGACCTGCTGTCAATCAACCACCAGGTTTTTTTTTTTTTTTTTTTTTTTTTTTTTAGCATTACACAACTTTACCAGCCTTTTTTTTGCCACTGTCCCAATTTTTTTAGAAGGTGTAGTTGGCATCAAATTCAAAACAGGCAAATATTTTTTAAAAAACAAAATTTCACTGTTTCAACATTTGATTTGCTGACTTTGTACCACTTTCAATGAATTATAGGACTTAATGATTTTCCACAGCGTCCCAACATTTTTTGGAAATGGGGTTGTATTTGCTGGATGCGTTCCAATAAAATCAATAATGTATTTAGTGCTTAATTCTCCAACGTTTGGGATGTAATGACTCTTAGAGTAGTCTAAGCGTGTTTGAGAGGTACAAGGCCACAAAACCCAGTCACAGCGACTCAACATCAATGTTCAACAACACGACAGAAATACTGAGGGGAAAAAAAGTGTCCCATTGTTTCATAAGGGATTCACTGGTAAACACGGCTCATTTGTACAAAGCATTTCCTCCCTGACTAAGAGCAAGCGCGGAAGCATAGATCATCCGCCTGCACGTAACTAATGACTGAAGGTGTCTGGTCAATAATGATGGATGGCCCAGCGGTCTGTCTGTCTGCGGCTCATCCCTAATGAAACGGCTCAGCTTAATGAAATCGTTCCCTCAGACGTTAACGCCACTTGTCGACTCAGAACCTCCGCATAAACAAAATGACACGAACCAAACACTTTCACACTCAGATCACTGAGCTGGGGGACATCAAGTCATACTGGACATAGTGCTGGGCGCTATGACCTCAAATCAATATCACGATTAACTGAACGTTTTACCTCCAGTACGATTAATATCCGATTATTTTGTTGGTATTTTTGCCCTCGTAGTTCACTGAGAAGGTCTGTAGTGTAAATATTCTCTTCATATCTTAAATCGTCTCGACAGCCGGATCGGAATTCACGCGGCGTTTTACGTCAATCCGACTCCTCATTCGTCATAGTTTCGCCCTGCTGAGACTCGAATATTTGGGGTGATGTTTCTGTACAAAATATTAGAGGCGGATCCAAAACGCTCCGAACGAGGCCGGAGCGTCAAAGAACAGTTAAAAGACTGAAAGCGAAGTTTAAAAAATCCGAGGACGAGAACCGAAGAAGCGGCCGTGCCCTTTTTACAGCTCGGACACATTCTGGGTGATGAGCCCAGCTGTCAGTCAGTGAAGCTTCATGATGCTCTTGAGATGCTGGTGAAGATGAGGCTGATCCTCTGGGAGCGACTGGCGTTCGTTGGCAGTTGTGATTGTTTACCTCTGGATGAGCCGTGACGCAGCGTGACGCTCCGTTCTTTTGAGTCGGTTTAGGAGCTGATCTGTTCAGACTGTCGCATACAGACCACATTTACAAGATCATCTGATGATCAACAGACAAACAAAACAATCAGATTTGGAGAGAAAATCAGATTCAGGCCACTTTTACCTGGAGTCACGTGATTCACTCGGTAGTTCGTTTTAAGGGATCAATATATATGAAAACAGAGCGGGGAAAAGGATAAACAAAACTTTAAAAATCCAAATAACCGACCTGAGCAGGATTACATCAGACAGAGGTTCTGTAGGTCGGTTTTGGTCCCTTCTCGATTCATCGCCCAGGCCTAACCGGACACACAGCGAGTCTAATCTCCAGTCCTATCAGGACAGGGACCAACACACTCACTGAAGAGAGGGTAACGTGAGTCTGAGGGGCAGTAAAGAAGATCACCACAACCTCGTTCTGCCTCATTACTCATTATCACATCCAGGACCCTTGTCAAGACAGTGATTAATTAATTGATTGTGCGGGCTTATCGAGTGGTTTGGGGCCATTTTGAATTGATTATCCTCTCTGTGTTGATTTCTTTGGTGTTGGACGTTGCTGGTCTTAAAGGTACAGTGATCACTTATCTTACCATAAACCTAAAGAGTTTGAAAAGATTCTCACCCCGAAAGATGGAGTTGGTCACAGACTGTGATTTGCACAGACTGGGGGCGTTGCAGGGTCAATGCTTGCAAGACTGCAACTAGATTTTTGAGAGCATTTCCCATCATGCACCTGGGGGAAATTTTCCCCACACTCCAGCTAACGACTGCCCACAGCCAGCCCAGTTCACCGCAGATCTAAATATTCTGCCGGATCATCGCCCAGAACAGGGTTAGGGTTACGGTCCAAATTAAGCACGATTCAGGATGCAGATGATCAGCCAAGATACGTTCGGTGCCTTTTCAGTATTGCACTGGGCTAATTAACATGCAATATCAGCTGCTGATAGATCGGTACAAGTGCAATACTTGTAATACTGGCTAAATTTCCTTTGGGATCAATAAGGTATCTCTATCAACACATTCGCAAGTTCTGTGCAATATCCAGTCTTTACCTGCCCAGAAATATCTGTATCAATCAATCTGTACCTGTATCCATCCATCCATCCATCTGCATGTGAAACAGTTTCTTAATTCTATTTTTATTTTTTATATTTTTCAGCTAATAGACTTTTTTTTTATTTATTTCCATAGTTTATCTTCTATTTAGTATTTTGTATGATGCACATCTTTGTCTACTTACTGCTCTTTATCTGCTTGCTGTGTGTTCTGCTGTAACAATGCAAATTTCCCCCAGTGGGACAATAAAAGTCTATCTTATCTTATTAACTACACTGGAGGGGGAAACTGTAGAAAGGAGATCAGATTTTATTCTGCCGAGCCGTTTTTCTGATGCTACATCACGGCTAGAAAACACAGAACCATAACTACACTGGTCGTTCTCTCGGTCAGCAGTTCTAGATAGTGCAACTTCTGGTTAGGGCAGTTGCAATGGCAGATTCTTAACACCTGAATTCCCGAGTGCCTCACCGGCACGTTCAGCAGGTCCACCACTGGAAGCACAGATTGGTGGGGCAACATGTTGTACCACTTGGTTTACACCAACAGCAGAACGCTTTTGTGTAAAAAGCATCATGGGAGCGTACCGTTATGTTTTTAAGAGCTTTTCTACTGGAGTTATAAGTGACCAAGGGGTTCGGGTGACAGGGGTAGGGGTAAAAAGAAGAAATGGGACTGGGCCTTTTTTAGAAATGGGACTGGGCCTTTTTTAGAAATGGGACTGGGCCTTTTTTAGAAATGGGACTGGGCCTTAGTGCAACTTTTAGATGGACTGTGTGCTGCAGTGAATGCGCATTTGAAGACACCTACGCCGGGAGCCGTGAAGGGTCGGCCACACAGAACCGGAAACGAATGTCACCAACATGTCGTGAGGCACTGAAAAGCCGATCGATCAACCCAATAAATATTAAACAGTGGTGGGGCGGGTAGCGGTGGTCTGCCGTGGTGGGCTTTGTTGTTTTGCACCGTAGTGGTGTTCCACTGTCTGAGGCCCCTTTATGCTGACTGCGTGGTCTTGAGCCTGGACTCCTGACCTTGGCGGCTCTGCAGAGCGTGGATGGGAATAATGAGACACTGCCTCGGAGAGAACATCACATCAGCTCAGTCACGAGAGAGAGAGAGAGAGAGAGAGAGAGAGAGAGAGAGAGAGAGAGAGAGAGAGAGAGAGAGAGAGAGACAGAGACAGAGACAGAGACAGAGAGAGAGAGAGAGAGAGAGAGAGACAGAGAGAGACAGAGACAGAGACAGAGACAGAGAGAGAGAGAGAGAGAGAGACAGAGAGAGAGAGACAGAGACAGAGAGAGACAGAGAGAGAGAGAGAGAGAGAGAGAGAGAGACAGAGAGAGAGAGACAGAGACAGAGAGACAGAGACAGAGAGAGACAGAGAGAGAGACAGAGAGAGAGAGAGAGCATGAATGATACAGAGGCAAAGTGTCCCTCATGTGTCCCGAAGGCCCACAGATCCTCGGGTTAAGGACACGCTGCTCCCTCCAATACATAAACATGGATGGCAGTTCAGCGCTTTCAGCTTTCTGTGTTTACATCTACGTTGTAAATAAATAAATAAACAAACAAACAGACCTTTCTGGGCATTAAGACGCAGTTGTCAGCATCCTCGGCGCTATACTGGCGCAGCCGGAAAAACAGCTGACAACAGTTGGTATGGTGGGAAGCGAGCGGCAAAGTCCCATGGCACCATTTCCATGGCAACAGTGATGCTTGGGTAATGGCAGGAGAGTAGGAAACGTCAGGCCCTTAGCGGCAGTGTGTGTGTGTGTGTGTGTGTGTGTGTGTGTGTGTGTGTGTGTGTGTGTGTAAAAGAAGAGCATTAAAGGGAGGCTTCAAAAACATAGTGGATACGTGTGGGCGTTCTTTTCGCCCCCCTAACAAAACCATCGGCCAACTATCGTATCAGTGGAGACCCAGTAAATATAGCCGTCCTCATTAACTGACCAAACGCTTCACTCTGTAACGACTGTGTGTTCATAAACAGCCCACAGCCTGACGAAGCTCGACTCGCTCTGAGCCACACACGGCTCCTCACAATTCAGGTTATTTTAAGCACCGCACGGCTACTGTAAGACCACCTATAACGGTCAACACAGTTTAACAGTAAATGGTCTTAAACGCTGGAGTTAATGTAGAACTGCTGATTCACCCTTTAACCCTGAAGATCAGCGCAGACGGCTGGTCACCATAGCAACACAGACAACAGTCTCGCCCAGCTAGTAGCTACGAAACGGCAAAGAGAGAGATTTAAGACGGACATCGATAGTTTGGAGACGAATGGACAGATTAGTGTTTATAATCACTGCAGCTGGTTTCCTGAAGTCGGCTTCAAATTTTCCCGTTCCACCTTAAAAACGGTGCCACAGGTGCATTCTATTCCACTATTTAAGGTGGAACGGGAAAATTCTAGCTGGCGAATGAGAAACAACTTCGCCTGCCGGAGATCAGCTGTAGCTGATCTGAAGAGTAAAGCAGAGTAAAGTAAGTCTGTGGTTTCATTTATACTGGATTTTTTAGCACATCAGCACACATTGAGACAGATTTGCAACCAAGACGGCAAAACGGACAAAAGTTGGTTTGATTTTTGTTGAACAAAAGGACAAAATGGCTCGTCTTGGCATTCGGGTTGCGACCCCTGGCCTAGTAAGAAGTACAAGCACGTAGCACAGTTTAAACTTTCACTCCTAGCATTTCTGGCCGGGTTCATCCGAGAGTGAACAGCGGCAGAGAGGCTGCTGCTAAGACTACAATAGCAACTATGTCAGCTCCACTGGGGACACAACCCAACAGCATGAGGAAAGTCTTCATCTGACCTACTCAACTAGACAGACATCCAGAAATTAGAATGCAACCAGAGCAGATTTAAGGGAAAGCCTGGGTTTTCTTACAGCAATTCTCTTTAATTGATGCTACTGGAAACATCAAAACAGCCTGACCCAGGAGTCTTTAATTACAATTCAATAAGGTCCAGTTAGAGAAAATTTCCTCAATCGAAGGTCCAGAGCATCATAATCGTGACTCAGAGCCGTTTACTGAAGTAGCCGAGTTGGAATATCAGCATCTTATACAGTCGACAGCTGAATATCAGATCAAATAAAGTCCAGTTCGGTCAGATTTCACCAACATTTACTGAACGTCAGATCAAATAAAGTCCAGTTCGGTCAGATTTCACCAACATTTACTGAACATCAGATCAAATAAAGTCCAGTTCGGTCAGATTTCAACAACATTTACTGAATGAACATCAGATCAAATAAAGTCCAGTTCGGTCAGATTTCAACAACATTTACTGAATGAACATCAGATCAAATAAAGTCCAGTTCGGTCAGATTTCAACAACATTTACTGAACATCAGACCAAATAAAGTCCAGTTCGGTCAGATTTCACCAACATTTACTGAACATCAGATCAAATAAAGTCCAGTTCGGTCCGATTTCAACAACATTTACTGAACATCAGATCAAATAAAGTCCAGTTCAGTCAGATTTCACCAACATTTACTGAACGTCAGATCAAATAAAGTCCAGTTTGGTCAGATTTCACCAACATTTACTGAATATCAGATCAAATAAAGTCCAGTTCGGTCAGATTTCACCAACATTTACTGAACATCAGATCAAATAAAGTCCAGTTCGGTCAGATTTCAACAACATTTACTGAACATCAGATCAAATAAAGTCCAGTTCGGTCAGATTTCACCAACATTTACTGTCAGTTTCCTCTTTTTAGATCACGTCATGTGGAATAACTTCCCTCTGACTCACTTTCTTCTCTGACTGCTGTTTCTCTCCTCGTCCCTCCCCTGTGTGGCGTCACTCACTCAAGTCTCAGAGCTCATCGTAATGCACAGATCTGATTGGCTGAGTAGCGTCACGTGTGATATTTACAGCGCATGTGATTGGTCTGTGAAACTCCCGGGCACTCCGGGCACCTCCTCGTTTCTACGCTCACTGTCCACTTTATCAGCCCCACTGACCGTATAGCTGCACTCTGTAGTTCTACAGTTACAGACTGTAGTCCATCTGTTTCTCTGATACTCTGTTACCCTGTTCTTCAGTGGTCAGGACCCCCATGGACCCTCACAGAGCAGGTACTATTTGGGTGGTGGGTCATTCTCAGCACTGCAGTAACACTGACGTGGTGGTGGTGTGTTAGTGTGTGTTGTGCTGGTCTGAGTGGATCAGACACAGCAGTGCTGCTGGAGTTTTTAAACACCTCAGTGTCGCTGCTGGACTGAGAATAGTCCACCAACCAAAAATATCCAGCCAACAGCGTCCTGTGAGATTGACAGTGTTTTTGGAAAGCAGTGTTAAGGAAACATTCAAATACCATTTTTTTCCATAAATTCCACCAACTCTGAACTTAAGGCTTCTCAAAAACACATTTCAAGCATCAAAACAACCGGCCCACATGAGAAAACCTGTTTTCACACGCAATACTAATAATTTCTAAAATGAGACTGTCATTTTTTCACTTTAGAGACATCAAGTCATCTTTGTGTCAAGCGTGTTTGTGTTTTCACCATCATTTTATGAGCCGAACCCGTGGTGTTCTCTGGAATCGTTCCTGGAGTTCGGTTATTCACAGCGACCACGTTCCCTTTCCAGATCATCGTCTTAACGCAGAGGCCGCCAGTGCGGTCAAATTCGGCGAACGCGGGAGATCCTAGCAGGTCTCCGTTCTCCACTCACTAACAGTTCTAGGAGGTAGTTCTCCCTGAAGACACAGGGTAGCTGGACAAAGGGTCACCGCTGAAATGAAGCGGCTCAAGAACGGGCCAAACGTTAAAAGCTTCAACACTTCTCGCCGAGAGCGATAACGATGCTACCGAACTGTCTCGAAAGCAGAGGAACACTGATGGCGTCATAACAGCTCTCGAAAGCTTAAAACATAGCTGGAAAATTAATTAATAAATTAATGAATTAATTAATTCTACGAACACAAAGGCAAGCCAGATCAGAAGGTGAGTGTCCGAGGAAGACAAGGCCAAAAGAGCATGGTTAGCCCAGCGACGCCAGACCGCCCTGTCGTCTCTACTACACCGCTGATTTGAACGATAGCCATGCTGAGTAGGTGGGTTTCCCTGGCCTGGCTGCACCTCAGCTTTGAGTAATGTGAATTGCTTGCGACTGTAACACAGACCCGCCCCTCGTCGTCTACACCTTCAGAAAAAACGGGGTAGTTGATAACGTCAACATACGTGACACCTGCCCCGAGTTTCATGTCGCCAGTCCAGACTTTGGATGGTCTCAGTGGATGAGGAACAGACTGGGTGCCACCATTTACCATTCTTGTTAAACGTTCTTGTACCATTTCACACCATACTGCTCCAGACGACTGTGTTTACATCTCCATAAAGGAATTTTACAGGAATTTTACAGACAAAAACGGCTGGAATTCCCTTTTAAAGCCTTCAATCACAATTCTGACTTGTGCAAATAATCAAACAAGCTATAGATTCCACAACGATCTGCATTCAGTCCAACACAGTTTCGCTTTTCCCAACTGCCAGCACAACACAACCACCATTCACTGCATGCCTGGTTAAAGGTGGGAGCTGAGGACCACCTGCTGCCTTGGCACTTCACCATATTCCCTCACTTTGGTAGGGTATCTTCCCAAAATAAGCAAAAACTTTGAATTTCTCAGGGTAGCCAAGCCCAAAGTAAAGCCTGTCCAACAGGAACACAGCTGAGAGACATTCCCACTGGACATTCTTCATCTTTGGAATTGAGTTATCTGGCTAACCAAGAAATCCTGCTTTGTGGAACACCCTCTATTGCTTCGTTCCAGTACATCAAGGTGACCAACAAGGAGGTATGATCTCCTACCACTGATCCAAGGGCCTACACACTGTTAGAGCCTCTTCAGTATGAGGCAATACATCTCTGAGGTCTTACCACAAAGCCAGTCGTCCTCAATTTACCATTACTAGACACTGATGTACATTATTCTCAATCCAGGAAGCCCCCCCTGGGTTCCTGTGGCTCAGGCTTCGCAGAACAGCCTATTAATTAGGGCGACTGGGTGCATCTCCTCCTACAAACCGCATTTGGGGATCGATCAATGGGCCCGAGCTTGCGGTTTGAGCCCAGCCTGAATAATGCATGAAGCTCTGGCCCACCTACAGCACTATCGACGGCGCTTGCGGTGCCTGGCGAGCCCCCGGATGGAGGCTACAGGTTTCCAAGCGCATCGCCACTGCAGCAACCCCCCTCCCCACCACCACCACCAGCCCCCCCAACAGCCCCCCCCCAATCCCTTCACACCCACCCCTCCTGCTCGGCCACCTGCTTGCCCATGCACAGAGCAGCCACGGCACAGCAGACTCCAGCAGCTCTGAATAGCCTGCAGTCAGCCCTCCGTCCCCCAGTGCCACATCCAGGAGGCGCCGAGTGAAGCTGCTCGCCTACGTCATGCGATAAAGCGTAAAACCGTCTCAGCTCTGCAGCAGCGATGGGGAGTTCGATTCAGTTCAGCGAGCCGATTCCTTTGGTCTCGATTCACTGATTCAGAAGTCGACTCAAAGCTTCACCTGCTATAACTACTTATATACTATATAGATATTCGGTTCAGCGAGCCAATCTGACGTCGCCTCTACGGAGACGAAGCACACATACGTGAGGGAATCGGAATCGACTGAAAGAGCCAACCTGAATATATGTTAAAATGCGGTGTACGGTTGTGATTCGCATCGGCTCAACTGTCATCATTATCATTATTATTATTATTCGAGTTTTATTAGACCTTTTCAGCTTATCAACCTGGGTTATAAACATTGCGTAGACACACACAAAAAAACTTGGACTCGGTTCAGCCGCCTTTCATATGTTATGAGTCTGTTCCAAGGAACCGACTCATATGAACGATTCGTTTCGCGAGTCGAACATCGCCAGAAACCGCGAGTGAGAGTGTGAGGGGAATGCTAACGCCGAGCAGCGGTTAAAGCTGCTGTTTCCCCCCCGAAGCGACACCCGGTTTAGCCTCGCAGGCCCGGCTTAGGCCAGCCTGTGGTGGAATCACGGATAAGACGCGTCGCGGTGAGCGACCGTGGCCGCTCCTGTCAGAGGAACATCCACACCATTCATAACCTGGAGAACCCTCTGTAGCCGGTGGCCTGTAGCCTCCTTAACCCGCCTGACGCCACAGAGCAGCCGCCAGAGACGGGAGAGGGGCCGAGCAGCACAGCCTCACAGACAGCGATATTAAAGCCTTTCTACGGCGCAATGACGCCGAATCTAACGCAGCACAACCATCTCCCCCCCTCACAACCATTCAGCGAGGGCCTGTCCCCCGGAGATCCCGAACACCAGACACGAAAGCCGGCAAGGAAGAGACACAGACCCCCTTTCTGGCAGCGTCATTGTTCCAGGCCAAAAAAAACACCAAGTTCGCCAGCTTTTTATTCGAACTCAACCGTTCCACCTTAAATGGCGCAGCGGCTACATTCTGACGCCTGCAGGTGCCAGAGCGTAACTGCCGCGCCGCTTAAGGTGGACCGGACAATTCGGAGAAGAAGACAAGTTCAGCTTTGCAGTTAGATTTAATGATGCGAAACGGAATAAAGGGGGAGAAGCGGCTGGACGGGACGCGGTGACCGGGCTGTGCTGGCGGTTTTATCCGCTGACCAGTAACGGCGGAGGTTGAGGCTGCGAGCCCGGTCTGACTGACCGCGCTGTCAACAAAGGCAGCCGGGGCCCTGAGCACAGCACGGCCGCTCCTCGGAGGGCGATTTTCCGCTACGGTGCTGAGGTTTTTTCAGGTTCTAGCCGCCCGAAAGCAAAACGCACCACCGATGCAGGCATCAGCTCGCGGCGGCGGCGGCGGCGTGAGGGCCACAGCGGCTCCTTCATTAACGCGCTTTGTAACGTAACGTATCGTTAAAGTCCGACTCACCAGGTTCAGCACCGTCTCCACGATGTCCCTGTTGCTGACCTCGCCGACCTGGATGAGGCCGATGAGCACGGCGAACTTCATCTTGATATTCCGGATGGGGACCGACGGGTTGATGACCCCAGCGGGCAGCACCACGGAGCCCGAGCCGGACACCATCACCTCCCCGCCGGCGGAACCCGGCGGAGCTTCCCGCTCGGCGAGCGAGGAGGAGGAGGAGGAGGTGGTGGGCGCCGAAAGCGGCTTTTCGCTCGACATTTCCACCCGAAACCCGGACGAACGGGAGCGGGAGCGGCCGCCTCGCCTCGCCTCGCCTCGGTCTCTCACCTGCTTTGTGTCACCGGCCGCCGGACGAACCGCATGAAACCGAGGCGGAACGCTGGGGATGCGACCGCAGGCGCTCAGCGGGGCGCGCTGACGTCGAAACCCGGGCCTCTCCGCTCCGTCAGGCCGAGGGAAGCGCACGAGTGCCGGAGGAAAGCGAGTCCTTGTGTCGTGTCTCGGCAGAGCGGTCCTCTCCCGGCTGCGCTCGCTCGCTCTCCCCGTCTCCTCTCCTCTCCTCCTCCCGATGGCAGAGCAGTGATGTTGTCGTTCCTCAGGGCGCCATGTTGACGCCCCCTGTCTGCGGCAGCGCTCACTGCGCCTGCGTGCCGGGGCCTCTGCCTCAGCACCTGCACCACACACGGTACCCCCCAAAAGTATCTGGACACAACACATCAGCTGTGATAATTACACTTAATAACACTTTCACATCACACCGATGATAGACCGAGTCTAGAACCTCAGTAGAGTCCATGGGGTGGGGGGGTGGGGGGGGTAAGCCTGTACTAAGGGGTCTGGGGGTTGGGGGGGGTACTGAGAATTTTTTTTAATGATCCCGAAATGTCCCTCATGAACCTTTACAGCAGGAACAGCCAGAAAACGGTGGCAAAATTTAGTCAAGCCGGCCCCCAGCACACCTGGCACCTCCCCTTAAAACAGGTAAAGATCAAGCAAAGGGGCCGAAGCCAAGCAAGGCTCTGTCTCATCTCTCTCTCTCTCTCTCTCTCTCTCTCTCTCTCTCTCTCTCTCTCTCTCAGATAAGCTCCAAGGCTCTAAGCATGTGATCCAAACGCACAGATTGTGGATCAGTCAGGTCTCAGTGGGTGTCATCAGAAAGAGTGTGATCTTTCACTGTAGGCCACCGAATTTTGTGGTCGTGGAGAAAAAAGATTATTGTTTTGAATTAAATGCTTACACAACTCTTGCTCGCTTTTACCTTGATCGTTCACCTCCATCACACCTCCTCCTTCAGCTTCTGTCTCTCCCTCTCTTCATCAGAACTGCAAAACTGTCTGACTGCAGGTTTAGGTCAAATATCCCTCCAGTAAAAGTAGAAGTTCCTCCCTTTAGACCTCCACTTTAGTAAAAGTACTAAAGTATTTCCCTTCAAATGTACTTAAGTATAAAGTAAAAGTACTAAAAGAGGAATTCTGGCTCTGATGTCCTGTTATCATTTTTATAACCAGACTGGCTTCATGAACTCATTTCAGGTGAAAGTCCTCCAGCGTCTCTCTTGGTAAACCAGTCTTTTAATAGAACGTCATTAATTAGTGACGCTGACGTCTATTAAAATGATCAGAAGCACAAAACACTGAAGGTAAACAGTTTCCATCAGGGAGAACCGAGTGGCTCTGAAATCACTTTTTACACACAAGCAAAGTTTCAGTTTCAGATTTATTTACAACTTAGTTCCAAGTTTAAGTTGAATAAAAACTGGCTTTAAACTCAGGATCACAGATGAGCTCCTTTACTATGTTGATCTGTAGGCGTCTGTTCATAAACATAAACCAGCCCAAACTCATTTACTATAAAATGAAATGGTGTTTGTAGAAATTCAGAAAAAAGCCGCGTCAGTCTCGACTGCATATGTGGACATATTTCTATATTGAGCTCTATTTACACAAAGTTAGGTTAGTTCATCATTTATGTTGAACAGACTCTCCCAAAGTTTTACGCTGCTGCGCTGACGTTGAACCGCGTGCTGCACTGGGTCGGTATGACCAACAGGTCAAAACCAGCTCTAAACAAAGTGACCGCTGGGCCCTGATTGGTGCTCTGGCTTTGCGCTTCTTTCGTTTTGACATGTTACGTTTTTATACACACAGAAACCAAAAGGAATGACAGATTTCTCAAAATGTAGGAGGAAAAAGTCGGATATTAGACTCTGAAATGTAGTGGAGTGAAAGGAAAAAGTCCAGAACGGAGAAACTTCAGTACAGATACACCAAAAATACTAAAGTACAGAAACCAATTACATTTACTCAGATACTCAGTTACTCAGTTACTGTCCAGCACTGGATCTAATGTTATTTTAGTGAGCTTTTAGCCAAAATGCTGTCTTCAGCTTCAGTGACTGACGATTACAGTGCGAGTAAAACCAGGGACCCTCCACCAGGTCTGATATGACTGGACTTTTCATGTTGTGTTAGTAAATCTTTGGTAGCACAGCAGATGCATTACAGTCTCTTTAAAATAAACGCCAGGCAACTTTTTATTCGCTAATCAAATGAATATAATACATTCTTAACTTTGACACAAATGTCCAAATACTTTTTGACGTTACTGTATCGTGAATTTTCCAACTAATATTGTGAGTGCAATTTAAATATATATATTTTTTTATTATTAAAATTCCATCCTAATTTTTTTTTTGGCCATGAAGACCAGAACTTGACGTGACATCACAACACATGGAGGTTTGGCGGCCTCTGATTGGTCCAACTCACCTACAGGCAGCTCACAAACCCTTATTAGGTTCCATTTCCCCTCTTAAACCTTAGAACGTCTTTGCTGATGTACACACTGAATAAAGACGGCTCTTCAAGCGTTCTTCAGTAAAGACAGTGGTTCTGTGTAGAACCATAAGGACTCAGAAACCCATTTGCATACATTAGAGTTCTCTGCGTGGTGAAACGGTTCTTCAGATTGGTGGAGAACGTGTTGTATGTGTTCTGTATAGAACTGTATAGTTCTGTATAGAACCTTTTTGAAGAGAGTTCTCTGTAGGACCAAAATGTTCTATTGTTATAAGCTCGACATCAACAAGCAGCAAAGTGACGACAGCAGAACCCTTTCTGATGCTGTACAGAACCACATTCTCCACTCTGAAGAACCGATTCACCACTCAGAGAACTTTACACACATGCACATGGGTCACTGAGCGTTCATGGTTCTGTATAGAACGACTGTCTTTACTAAAGAACCAGCTTTTTTAGAACATTGAGGAGCTATAGTTTTAAGAGTGTGGCTATAATTTAAAAACTTGCAGCTCTTGTGATTCTTTCAGCCCTACTGAGGTCCCATTGAGACCAAAGGCTACTGATTCTGACCCCCCCCGCCCCCCCCTCACTACTTACAGTTGTGATCAAATTTATTCAACCCCCAATGCT